>NW_024081316.1:771431-1068380 GCF_003009895.1 Hyaena hyaena
AATGGGATCAGTTTCTTGACTTCTCTTTCTGTTGCTTCATTATTGGTGTATAAAAATGCAGCCGATTTCTGCACGTTGATTTTGCACCCTGCAACTTTGCTGAATTCATGGATCAGTTCTAATGTGTTTCTGGTGGAGTCTGTCGGGTTTTCTATGTAAAGTATCATGTCATCTGCGAAAAGTGAAAGTTTGACTTCTTCTTTGCCAAATCTGATGCCTTTTATTTCCTTTTGTTGTCTGATGGCTGATGCTAGGACTTCCAGCACTATGTTAAACAACAGTGGTGAGAGTGGACATCCCTGTCGTGTTCCTGATCTCAGGGGGAAAGCTCTCAGTTTTTCCCCGTTTAAGATGATATTTGCTGAAGGCTTCCCATAGATGGCTTTTATGATGTTTAAATAGGTTCCTTCTATCCCGACTTTTTCTAGAGTCTTTATTAAGAAGGGATGCTGTGTTTTTTCAAATGCTTTTTCTGCATCTCTCGACAGGATCATATGGTTTTTATCTTTTCTCTTGTTGATGTGATGTATCACACTGATTGATTTGCAAATGTTGAACCAGCCCTATAACCCAGGAATGAATCCCACTTGATCTTGGTGGACAATTCTTTTTATGTGTTGTTGGATTCGATTTGCAAGTATCTTGTTGAGGATTTTTGCATCCGTATTCATCAAGGATATTGGCTTGTAGTTCTCTTTTTTTGCTGGATCTCTGTCTGGCTTGGGAATCAGAGTGATGCTGCCTTCATAAAATGAGTCCAGGAGTTTTCTTCTTCTCCTACTTAAACATCATACATACCAGGCCTTTTTACAATAACTGCTCAATTCTGTTTCTGTACTGCCCGCTTGCCTGCTTGCTAATATAAATAGCCCTGAGTCTTTGGGCTCGGGGCCGCGCATTTGGAGTTCTGTGTTAACTCTGTGAGGTCTCCGCTGATAATAAAGACTCCCTCAATTCATCTTCAGTGGTCTCAGTTGGTTTCTGTGTCTCTCGTCATAACAATATCCACCTTGGGAAGTCCCAGCTCCTGCCCCAGCTCTCCTGCAAATCCACACGTGGATGTAGGAGGAGAAAAGGCAGCGGCAGCTCTTTTTCAAAGAGCCCCAGACCTGGGGTGCCTGGGTGTCTCAGTCAGTTAAGCGTCCGACTTTGGCTCAGGTCATGATCTCACGGTTCCTGGGTTTGAGCCCTGCGTCAGGCTCTGTTTTGACAGCTAGCTCAGAGCCTGGAGCCTGTTTTAGATTCTGTATCTTCCTCCTTCTCTGACCCTCCCTTGTTCATGCTCTCTCTCTCAGAAATAAATAAAATGTAAAAAAAAAATTTTTAAAGAACTCCAGACCCAAAACTTTTGAGACTGGAAATGATGTAGGAAGTTATCAATGATCCCCTTAAACATGTATTACTCTAAATGTTGTCAATTCAGTAGGGTTATTTTAGACAAATTTATGAAAAATTGGAATGTGCTGTATGCTTATATAGCCTTGCCTGGAGGGGCGAGGAATTGGTCTCTTCCACCGAAAACTGTTTCTAAACTACCCACGCACACTGCAGCCTCAGACCCTTGGTGTTCTACTTTTCCAGGGATATTTGCAGGGGACAGGGCAGTGTTCAAAAGAAAGGGATCCATCTGTTGGGGAAAGATTTGGGGTCAAGGAGATTTTTACTGCCCTTCTAGGGACACTGGTAATTGCTTCTGTGTCTTGGCAATGATTAGCTATTATCCCCGAAATACTCTGTGACCTTCAAATCAGTCCATTTCCAAAAATTCCTGTTATTATTATGTAATTTCAGGCATCACTAATAAGTTTAACTACCCTCTGTAAAAGTGTCTCTGTTTCCCTGTCTTCCTGTCTTTGACATTTTTCTGTGTTCCCACTTATTCTTGTGCATAGCTATTAAAACATTTATCATATTTTAATACTAACATTTTTATAATAATAGATAATACATTATTATTATCATTTTAAGGATATATGTCTCCACTATGTAGTGAAAGTAGAAATCATAGTGTTTCATCTGTGTATCTCAAGAGCCAGACACAGCATCCGTCATACCATGGGGGCTCAAAATACCTTTTCTGTGAAAAAAATAAATCCCTTGCTAGGCCTACTTTCCTAAGGCCATCTATGGAGCTTACCATGTTGAGAACTTAATAATAGCTGCCATGAATTAAATGCCTAATATAAGTCAGGCCCAGTGTTTGGTAAGTTTCAGATGAGAAAATTGAGGCTCAGACATGATATGAACCTTTCTCGGTTCAAATAGCTGATGGAACAAGGACTTAATCCTAGCCTTTTTTGATTCCAAAACATTTGCTCTTATTATTACATCTATCTCTGCTTCTTATTCATTCATTCATTCATTCATTCATTCATTCACTTAATCCACACTTAAGGAGAACCTCCTTTGCTTCAACAATATGGCAGGGTATGTGGACATTCTGAGGGGCTGTTCTTAAAGGTCCTTGACTTTCCTAAGCTCATGGAATGGTGAAAAGAAAAGTCCCCAAAACTGCAACAAGCAAACAGACAAACACAGTATGATAAAGGGCTCTTGTCTTAGATTAAGTATTACTTTTGTTCTCTAGAATACAAACCTCTGAGTACATAAGCAGTGAGATCATAAAGAGATCACCCTTGTTTCACTATATTCCCCTATAGAAACAAAGCCCATTTCTTTACAATGACCTCAGGCTTGGAGGAAGATCAAATTAAGCAGGTTGTCTTGGTACTGTTCATTATCCCAGGCTGCTCGCCTATCTATCCCCTGCTCTAATTGCTAGCTTTCCTGGGCAGAAATATTTCCAAGCTGCACGCTCTGCACTTTCTTCTCTTTTTTAATATCATCAGATTTGAAATAGACATACGCTGCAGCCCAGTCGCTGGAAATATTATAGAAGCCCAGTAGGAGATATTTGCATATTTATGAAAATAGTTTACCTTCTGCCATGACAATAACAAATGTTCACAATCTCAGCAGTTTGTTCACTTTGTCCAAGGAAAGAACCAGGAGTGTATTAACAATTTAAGAATAACTTCTAGAGGATGGTTACAATATGATTTTCTCTTTCTTAAAGTTATTCAAAGAGATTTTTCAAGGCATAATTTCTCCTGTAGACATAACCTTCTTCTGACCATGAGAGGCATGGAAACTTTTGGAACCCTCCCCCAAATTTGCCAAAAGGTCAGACTTTGCCAAATTCAGTCTAACCCAACTATACTCATAGTTTATATTCAACAAATATAATTTTTGTCAATATTTTTGATACTTAGGAGTGACCTGTCAGCCTCATGAGTAAATTTTAGCTTTCTAAAAATCTTTCAGAAGACATTAAGCAACGGAGGATATAAATCTGACCCACCAATAGTTCATTTATAGCTTTTTTCTAGGAAAAGAATGAAGATCCCCAAAGAAATATTTTAAAACCGAAAGATGAAAATCATAGTGCCTTTAATGACACTAAATCTCTGGCAGAAAGTGTTTGTGTTGGACTATCTGCAGCTATACAACCAGTTTGCTGTAATTTTGAGATGGCCTAAAATCAATATCCCATGTGGAACCAGATGAATGATATATTAGAAACAGCAAAGGTTTTGAAGTTAGACAGACTTGGACGCAAATCCCTACTCTCTTTCTTGCCGTGGCCTTTGGGAAAAATTCTTAACCTTTTTGACCCCAGTTTCATCAACTGTAAAATCAGGATTGTCTTGCCCACCTTGTATGGCTCTATAAGTTTGAAATTACAGAGAAATTGGGGATAGTTCTGGGCATGAAATGCTTCCAAAATATTAGCAGGTGTTCAGTAACCTTACCTCTTGTTCAAGAACCACAGTCTCAGAGTCTTATATTCCACATTCTACATTTGTGTTATAGTTACTGTATCATTTCAGTGTTGCTACTAGTTGTATTTGTTTCCTGTAGCCACTGTGACAAATTACCATGACATTGGTGGCTTTCAATAATAAGAATTTATTGTCTCACAGTTCTGGAGGCCAGAAGTCAAAAACCAAGATTTTGCCAACATTTGGCTTTCTTGGCTTCTCTGAAGGCTCTAGAAGAGAATCTTTCCTTGTCTTTTCCAGTTTCTACTGACTTCACATGTTCCTTAGTTAGTGTCTGCATAACTCCAATCTTTGTCTGTCTTCATGTGGCCTTCTTCTCTTTGTCTCCTCCTGCTTTAAAGTGTTGTCTTTGTGGGGACCACCATTCATCCCACTGCACTAATACACTTTGAAATTACAGTGAGCTAGTTTTAGGAGACAAATTCCTTTAATAGCATGGGATGAAAAGGCAAAAACTTTAAGTAAACTAGGACCTAAATGGATGTATAAAAGTTAGTGGATTCATTGAGATAATAATGAGAAGTTAATCAGGAAAACAGTAGGGAATGAACTTAGGGAAGATTGTCCTAATTTGTAATAAGCTTGGGTGAAGAGACTTTTACTGGGCATTGATTGTAACAGCCATGTAAAATAATCCTTTTTCTGAGGACAGATATGATCGTTTTAATATGAATCCAAATCTAACTAGCTCTGAACTTTTCCCCTGCTTATCTGCAGTGAACATAGTCTTCCTAGAATCATCCTGGCTCAAATATTTCTGTAAATCCCCAATTGGGAATGGGGACACATCAGTGAGTTGACCACTACAGTGAATCAGTATTATACATTTTAATGACCTACTAGTTAAACAGGAAATCAGATTCCCCTTAAGACTAATTTTAATAGGAATATTCCCAGGCAGCTAGCAGCTGGACTTCATAAATTTTGGCCTCCATTTTAGTTACTTGGGAAAACCACTACTGTGTCTAGCATCTGTGAGTGTTCTAGCATTGGAGAATGTCAATTCTCCACCCTTGGTCTAGGGGTCTTCATTATTGCCCCTTTGTAGTGAAAAGACACAAGTGTTCCTGTATTTGAATGAGGCAGAAGAATGGTGCATCACCTGTGTTATCCATAGCTGGGTCCTCAGGTAGATAACCCAAGTTTCCACGGATTTGTAGCTCTTCAGTGCTTACGAGACCAGATATTGGTAATAAAGTTCTGGTATCAACTAATACACTTTTCTCCAGACTTACTAATACCTTCCAACAATTTCAGCATTGGTGGATAAGCTCATGCAGATATCCAGCTCCCCTACTCTCAAAGAGTCCTGTTTTCCTTTTCTGCAATTTCATGTTTAAACACAATTTCTGCTTTTCAGGCAATCTGTTATATCTCTGGATATAGAACTTTGGAGGTCAGAATTCCATTCCCCTTTGTCCAAATCTGGTTCAATCCTATGTAAAACAGGGATACAAATAGACATAAACAAAGTTATATCCTAAATGCCTTCACTTGATATCATTCCCTACATCCCCCATCCCCAACACCTTTTGTAAATTCTTTTGAAAACTATATATCTCAGTAAACCATGCTTAAAGACAAAGAGAAGGTCCATCTTTACATTATAGGAACAAAAAGAAGTACAAGGACCAATGAGTGATGACCCACTGGGAGGTGTTTCTCAGAGGTGTCCTAGAGAGTCAAAGACTAGGCATACAGAATGCACTTTTCCACTGAATGTTATCTTCTGGAGTTCATTTTTGTTGCAATACTAAAGAGACTTGGAACATCTAATGATCATGATTGATCTTGGTATGGGAGAAGAAATATGAACCTTGGAATCAGAGGGACCTAGATTAGAGTCTTAATCTATCATTTACTGGGTTTGCTTCCTTAAACAGTTTGCTTAGCTTTTTTGATTATTTAGACCATCATTAAGTTGAAGAAAATACCACTTAAATCAAAGTATTGCAGTAAAGATTAAATGAGAATTGAGAGCTTTGAGCTTTTTCATAATAAGAATTGATTACCTTATAACATAGTATAAAATTTATTTATAGATTAACTGTTCATGACATCTTTAACTCAGAGTATCTTTGTTACTAGACCTACCTCTTTTTGGCTTGTTGTCTCTTCATCTTGTGATTCTCTGACCTGCCATAAACTTTGCTCCCTGATAAGTTACTTTATGGCTGCTTAAGATTTAGATGAAAATATTGTCATTTTCAGAAATCTCTCTTTAAATAACTACACAAAATCCATATTCTTATCTTTCATTTGCCTTTAAAAATATACCAGTATAGATAGAACTTTCTGACGCACTAAAATGCTAGTTTGAGATCACTCGACTCATTTGCATGGATGACCTCTACTTGAACTCATTTCTCTGGAAATAAAAGTTTAGTGCACTACTAATTCAACTTAGAAAGTAATTGGAAGACTTCAGCAAATGAGGAAAATTCTAATTTTATAGGGGCTTGGGACTTAATTCAAATGAAAAAAAGCTTCATTGATGACATGAGTTAATTGTGCAGTTAACATGAAATAACCTTACCTAGCATTATGAAGACTCTAAAAGCATCAGTTTGCAGGTACCAATGATTAAAAGATTCTGTAACAGAAAATTGCATTTCTTGAATTTTCTCCATGTTGTATAGCAAAGAAGTCAGTCAATGGTCACTAGGGAGTCTAATACTTTCCATTATAGTATATTGTTGAACCCTATTAGAACCCTATTATAAAGTTACGGTTTCTTTAGATCCCAAAATAGCATACTTTCTCTTTTGCAGGGTCTTCGTCTTCTACCTCTAAATGCTGTTGATATCATGGCTCAATCCTAGACTTTTATATAATTATACCTGTTGGAAGATTTCATCCATTGCTCTGGCTGTTAATACCATTCATATGCTAGTGATGTCCAAATACTCCATCTCTCCAAGGTTGAGTCATGAATCAACCTGCCCACTTAGCATTACCACTGGGATGCCTCAAATTCATATCAGAAGTAACATGTTCCAAATTAAATCCTGTTGGGTTCCCTAGAAGCAGAGTCTCAGACAGGGATTCTCAGGTGATTTATTATATTGGTATTGATTTAGTGATATTCAAGTGACTTATTTAGTGACTGCCCTCAGGAAAAGGGGAGGAAAACAAGAGAGGGCTGGGGAAAAGAGCTCAGTGAGAGTAGCTTCAGCATGTTCCCACAGGGAAGTTCTGGAGTGCAAATTGCATGCTAAGTTGTTCTCACCTTGAGGCAAGGAGGCTGGCTTTTATAACCATATGCCAGGTTTCTGGATCCTGGCAAATCGGAGGTTGGAGGACATAACTTTCTGAGTACTTCACATACTGTTTGACCTGTGAAAATTCTCCAGAGAAGGTGGTAGCTGTGAGCAATTAGTGGCAAACACTCATGGCAGCTAGGGAATGGCTATATCTATCAATAAAGTAGGTAATCACAGGGCACCAATAGCAGCTACTGAAGATTAATTGACTTCTTCAATGCATGGCCTAAGTTCTACTTACAGCTTATATCTGAAATCTACCCACATGTCTCCAACTCCACTTATACCTAGGTCAAGGTGCCATCATGTCATAACTAAACTGATAACATGCTTCCAACAGGTGCCTCTATGTCAAATTTGACTCACCAGCATACATTGTCCTCACAGAAGCCAGAGTTGTTTTCTTTCTTTGTTGTGTGTTTAATACAAATATGATCCCCTTCAAATCCTTCAATGGCTTCTTGTTGCCTTTATAATTAATTTGAAACTCAAGACTAAGATCTAAAAGGCACTTCAGAATTAGGCATCTGCCTCCAGTGCCCGCTCTATCAGAGGCCTTTTCTCTCTGATGTTTTTGATGCTGTCCTTTGGTCCATGCCTAAATTAGCAGGGCTTCTGCCTCATGGCCTTCATTCTTACTGTTTTCTCTGGTGAGAATGCTCTTCCGGATCGACTTTGGTTGGTTGGCTCCTTCTCATCACTCAGGCCTGAGATTCAAAGACACTTCCTGAGAGAGGCCTCTCCTGACCTGCTTAGCTCATTGACAGCACTGATCACAATCTGCAAAGTTATTTGTTCTCTAAAATCCTGACTATTGAATGAACCGGATTTGGTATATGTAAGCAGAAAACAACTTTCTATTAACCTTGATCCCTTGACTCATTATCCGCCGCAACAGATAATCCCATAGCTTCTTCTATTCCTCTCAAATATTAAAATTCCAATCCAGTGAAGCATCTATACTTTAGTTTCTTTGACTTATATGATTTGAAGCTATTTAGCTCTCCCAGCTGGAGCCTGCCTCAGGCTGGAAAGACTGCATTGGACAAAGAGGGCAAAATAAGCTTCTTTACTATTCCCCTTAGCTTGCATTCCCTTCCTCATCCCATCCAACTGTGTAGGCTTCCCGAGCCTCCAGAATTGGAACAAGGGCAGAGCTAGGTGAGATATAAAAGGACTTAATTCACTTGAGTCATTGTAACCTGGCCTCAGGCCTTCTGTGTTGTAGGCCTGACTACTGATTCTTTTTCAAGTTGAGGACTCCCCATCTGCAATTTTCCCACACAGTTAATATCTTAGATACTGGTTGATTACACTCATGGCTTCTTTTGGCTTACTCCCCCAAACAACCACTTTGGGGTCACCTCACTCCTTTGAGCAGTCTTTTTTTCGAGATAACATGATATACAGATCCTTTTTGCAAGGGCTATATCTGGAGTGGGGACAGTAATTCAGCTTTGTATTTCCAAAGTGTGGGTATACAGGAGGGTCTCAGTCCATTCAGGCTTCTATAACAAAAATATCATAAATTGGGTGGCTTATAAACACAAAACATTTATTTTTCACAGATTTGAGAAGTCCAAGATCGTGGTGCTGGCTGATTTGGTGTCTGGCAAGTGCCCTCTTCCTCATTGATGGTCACCTACTCAGTGTAATCTCACATGATGGAAGGGGCAAGGGAGCTCTCTGGGAGCTCTTTTATAAGTGCATTAATACCATTCATGAGGCCTCTACCCTCATGACCTAATCACCTCCCAAAGGCTCTACCTCCAAATACCATAACGTTGTGAATTAGGTTTCAACATATGAATTTGAAGAGGTAGACACATTTAGACTATAGCAAATACTTTCCAATGAAACCTTCTACCAAAGGTTACTCAAGGCTGGCTGGAGGCTTTCAGCCATGAGTTGTTAGATATCAGACCCTATGTCTCCTAGACTTCTACTTTCTGAGGATTAAGCTTTCTGAGGATGAAATAATCTGCTCTCTTATACCCTGAGCTGCTTGCTAACAACACCCTGTCCATCATTCTTTAATTTCAGGCCTCTATTCTTTTTTGCTCTTTGTAGCCAGGAGGTGAGTGTGGGCAATATATGGTAGAACCAATTCTATCCAATCCTCTTACACAGGCAACCTCAAAGATCTAATACTTCAATTTAGAATTTGGAGTATATTATACCTACTGTTTTCAGTCTTAGGACCTCCGTTAAAACTCTAAGATGGTGACAGCTCCATTTAATACCCTGTTATTTTTTCCATTTTTTCTATAACCCTCATTAGAATATACACAATGAAAGCTGCGATGTTAACCATCTGATTCTTTGATGAATTCCTAGCTCTTAGCCCAGTTCCTGGCCCACAATTCTGTGTTTAGTAAGTATTAGCACAGTATTGCTATGTATATGCACTTTTTTTGTTGTTTAGTTCCTTTACCTATAACATTTGTTTAAAACTTAACTTTCAGCATGAGGAAAATGAGAAAAAATATGTAGCATACAGAGAAAAGAATTAGGGGACTGATATGTAGATTACAGTGTTTATTTAGAATTTAAAGTATCTAAGAAACCAGTTACCATCAGGAATTTACAACTTCCCACTGTTACCCCTATGGGTCTTTTGTTTAAAATGTAGTATTTAAACTGTTTAGTGCTTTCTTTTCTATCTCAGTTCTTGGTAAATTCTTTCTAAGTCATTCATCACTTCACTTGCTCTCCCCTGAAGAGCTATTCAACATAAAATGGCCTCTGTAGTTCCAAAAGGTAAGAGGCCCTGGCTCTCACCAGGCAGGTATTGGTCTTACTAATATTGCCTTGCTTCACCTACTCCTGCCTCCCCCTGGGAATTCGGAGAGCCTCAATAATAGCCTTGTCTTTACATGACACAGAAAAAAACCTAGAAAATTTTCACTGTTATTGGGTGATCAACACATCCTACTTATTATAAGAATTGTCAGTGTCATTAGGATGTATCAGCAGGCCATCCTGCCTGGTTGTTTTATGTAGTACAAGTAGTGAACCTCCTGTCATCACCACTTTGTCAACACATTTTATTTCTCCAACTAATTAAGCAAACTTGTGTGTATTTTCATGGTCAGAGTGAACAATAAGTTTTGCAAAAGAAACAAAAGGAAGGGAGTCTGTCTAGAAGAACTGAGTATTCTACTCTGGAAGCTTAGCTACCTGATGAGAAGACATCTAGCTTCTCTGAGCGGCTCCTTATGTGTCTGTAACGATTTTGCCAGGGTCAGTGCAGGTGAAAATGATGTGATTGGATGCTTCAGAAAAGGTCAAGAGGAAAAAGCATGTGGACAGTTTAATCACTTAAACACACACACACACAAACATACACACTTGAATAAGACAAGGACAAAGCCCAGCTCTGAACTTTTCCCCAAGTTTCTCTAGAACTATTAGAAAGAAAAAGAGAAAGAAGGGGAGAATTATTCCAAAGGAGAATGAGGGGAATGTTATTTCGAGAGACATCTGTGGAGACTGTCAAGCTTATTATCAAAATAAGTGAGTGTTAGGCCTTTTCTGGGGGACTAGCAAGATCTGATATAAGGGTAGGAAATCACCACTCTTCCATAACAAATGGAGTACCCAGGCTGTAAAAATGAAGTTCCGTGAGTTCTGGTAAAGTATCTAGAAATAAAGCAACACTACAGTTCTGTGTTAGAACAGAGATAGTTTCTTCTTCCCTGAAAAATATGTGGCAACAACAAATGTTTATGCTTTTCATATGGCACATTATTTTGTTTCCACAATTTAACTTGAAGTCACACATCTTTCTAACATACTTCGAGCATTTCCCTGGAGCCTGACTGCCCAGATCTGTATCTTGGTTCTACTCAATGCCTTTGCTGGCTGCCCATATGGCAAATTTGTGCAGACTTGAAAAAGGTGCACTTTTTAAAAAATTCTTTACTTCCATCTGTCAAAACTGTCATAATGTACAGATTTTGTTAGAATAAAACACTGTACTGCCATCTTCCGGAAAGGTGCCCTATCAATACACAAATCTACCATGATTATAATCGGAATGCCAAACCCTTAGGTGAGACACCTTTTTGGTATACAACTTATAAAAACCACCTTAGTTCTGCTCCTTTTTAGCTATGTGAGCTTGTGCAATTATTTAACCTTTCTCTATTTCTGTAACCTGAAGCTACTAATAGGTTTCTGGAGAATAAATTAGTTAACGCATATAAAGTACTTAGGTAGATGGCAAATAGGAAACATTCAGTAAATAAAAAATTATAATCATTATTACTGATGAAGAAATATACTTTGATTATACAGCTTCCCGAAGGATATCCAAATAGTAAGAGGATGAGCTGGGATATGAATTGGGTCTGGTTTCTCTCACCTAGTATTCATCTTCTTGCTGCTGATTCATGACAACTCCTGGGCACTTGTCAGACATCAGAAGCTTTTCTTCATCAACATTGATTCTTAACTGAATGAAAAGTAGCTGTGCAATAATTTATTACATAGACATACATTCTATTGTTTGTATTTAAATTAAAGAAATGTAAATAGTTTCCTCCAGAAAAATCATGTGATTCTGCTCAGTGTGCACTTCCATTCTGTAATCTAGATTCTTGTAAAGAGTATCCTTTGTTATGTGTACTACCTAATTTGGCACCTAGTGTAATTACAGCCTTTAAAATATAATCTTTTAGAACTGTGCCCTTTTGAGAGTTTATGGAATCATGAAAAGCAGAGCTCTGGTCATAGGAAGAAAGTTTGCAAATAGCTATTAACCCTGTGATCGAATGGGAAACTGGTGTCCATGTTCCAGACCAGACCAGACCAGACCTCTTTCTCATTTCGTGTTCCCATTAGAGACATAGGAGTTTGTCCCTGTGGGACCTGAAACCGCTTTAGAACATGGAAGACTCTTCCCTTTGTACTCATCTTCGCACTCTGTCCCGGCCAGCTCCTCCTCTGATAAAAGCCCCCCACCTCTTTCCAGCCTGTTAAAAGTAAGGACACTTGGCTGTAGTTCATATCCTGAAGGCCCCCATACGCATCTTCAGATCTTTTGGGGAAATTGACATCCCCAAATTCTGACAATTCGAAATGAACAGAAGCCCATCTTGTGTGCCTGTTCATGGAGCTGCTTGTCCTCAGATTTGTTTCTCTGCTTTTTCCTTGCTCTGCTATGTAACACAAAGAGTGGGGAGGCAGTGATGGAGGAAGTTTGACTAATCCTCATAGGCTGTGTTTTCAACTCCTATGCTGTGTCCAGAGGCACATACTTATGGTTGTGTTTGGGCAAGGAAGGCACGATGGAAGACTGGAGGGTAGTGGGAAGAAGGGAGAAGCTGCCACTTCTCTCCCTAAGGTAGTATTTCCAGTATCAACTGCTTCTCCTCTGTGTCTCCAGCAAACCTTGCAATGACCCATTTTGGCTTCAGTTTACACCGAGTGACCCCCTTCCCAGGGCTCCAGTGATAACACTCTTCTCTTGTCCCTTCTAACTTGGGATTATAAAGGCCCCCTGTTCTTGAACATTTCTGGGTTGCTTCCCTCTGTACTAAATGGCTTTATAGCATATTTCCTATCCCCTGTATAGCTTTGGAACCAATTCTGTGTTTGTTTTACATACCTGGAGTGGTTTATGCTTTTCTGGTTGGTCCCTGATTTTAGAAAAGAAGGTTGTGGTGAAGTAGAGTCAATCATAAACTCATGAATATGGTATGCAGAAGAAAGAGTATGTTGTGAGTAATGTATATGTTGTGGAAAATGATTCAGATTAAAAATAACATGTTGCTGGCTTGTAAATGCTATGTTGCAGGAAGGAAGAAGGTTTGTACTCACCAAACCACTGTGTAGTAATCACACTTGGACCTTAACACATCAAAACAACAGCTTTCTTTCATACAAGAATACAGTACTGGGCTTTCCCTCTGAAAATTCCTTTGTACTCAGAAGGGAAGGAAGAGACTACTCCCACTAAGGCAGTAGATGGGAATATTGCCATCTTCTGATACTCAAGACAGTTGGTGGGGGTACAAAATTCAAAACAGTTACTTGAAAAATTGACAGGGTGATAGTGTTTGTCCAGTAAAGCGTTAAGGATATTTTATTCAGTCATTCTATTACTGTTAGTGAATGCCTACCACATTCAATGCTATTTTAGGTACTTGGGATAGAGCTAAGTAAATTAAAAAAAATACTCTGTCTTTATGGAGTGTATAATATAGAGGTGAGAGACAGAGGAGACAGACCATAAACAAAATAGATAAGTAATATGTATGTTAAAATGGTAATATATTTTATAGAGTAGAATAATGCAGGCAAATAAATAGTAAGTTTTGGGAGTAGAGGGTTGGAATTTTAAATAGGAAGGTCAGGGAGGGCCTCACATAGAATAGTATTTAAGTAAAGACCTGAGGAGGTGAGAGAAATAGTCTTGGGTCTCGCGAGTAAAGAATATATGGTCAGAGAGAGAATAGGACTTAGAGCATTGTATTTTGATGGGGGCAGGAGTAATAGAAGGGACTTAAGGAGGAATACAAGGCTTCTGATAAGAGCCTCTGGAAGGATGGCATTCTTATTAACTGAACAGAGCAAAAATGAGATGGAAGAGGTTGGGTTGGGTTTGGAGAGATTACAAGCTTAACATTTAGATATATTAAATATGATAAGCCTATGGTACATTAAAGGAGATGCCACATTGGCAGTTGCTTCTGTGAATCTAGAATTTAGAGAAATTTCAGAGTTGTCAGCATATCAAGAATACTTAAATTTAAGGCCGCAAGGAAATGAGGGTGAACGTAGATAGGAAAATAAAAGGCTGAAGATGGAATCCTTATCTCTCCAAAACTAAGAGGTCAGGGAGATGAAGAGAACTCAAAAAGAAGCTGTATTAGGATTCTCCACAGAAACAGAACCAATAGGATTTATATATATAAATATATAATACATATATATATATATATATGATACATTGAAAGAGAATTATTATAAGGGGCTGGCACACCCAATTATGGAGGCTAAGAAAGCTCATGATCTGCTGTCTGGATGCTGGAGGCCCTGGAAATCCAATGTTATAGTTCTAGTCCAAACCTGAAGACCTGAGAATCAGAGGAGCCAATGGCGTAAGTCCCACTTCTAGTCTCAAGGCCTGAGAACCAGAAGCATTGATATCTGAAGGCAGGAGAAGATGGATGTCCTGAAACAAAAGGTAAACTTGCCCTTCCTATGCTTTTATATTCCATTTGGGCCCTCAATAGATTGGATGATGCTCACCCACATTGTTGATAGCTATCTTCTTTACTCAGTCTATCAATTCAAATCCTAACCTGTTCCAAAGCACTCTCACAGATATACTCAGAAATAATTTTTTAACATTTATCTGTGCCTTTTTAGCCTGGTCATGTTGACACTAAAACTGACCATAAGAAAAGCCTTAAAAGAAAAAAGAAAGAAAGAAAAGCCTTAAAAGTATTGGCAAATGAGGTGCAAAGCAAAACATTTGAGGAAATATCCTGAAAATCAAGTGAAGAATATGTTTGAAGAATGTGTCAAATGCTACTAATGGATAGAATATGGTGAGGACTTGGGGCTTACCATTGGTTCTAACCATCTAAAGGTCACTGGTGATGCTGAAAGGAGTAGTATCAGTGGATACAACACAGAGTAGGCTCAAGGGAGAAGGAAATGACATGGCAGGAAATGACAGAAGAGAAAATAAGAGGAGAGATATATAGTAGAAAATACCTAGAGAGTTTTTGTAAAGGGAAAGACAAATAAATGGTAGCTAGAGAAGGAAGTAGAGTTAGTTAGGAAGAAATTTTTTTAGGTAGGATAATGAACAATTAGTTTGACAAGAAAGATCTAGTGGTGAAGAGAAAATCATGGTTCAGGGAAAAAAGGGGATAATTGCCGCTAGGTAGTCTTTGATCAGACTGGAGGAGTTGGTACATAAGGCACAAGTTAGTTAAGAACATGGACTTGCATCCATAGTACCAAGAGAGAAGGCAGAATGTATGAGCAAAGATGCAGGTAGGTGAGTAGATGAGGTAGGAGTTTGTAAAGTTCTCTTCTGGTTGCTTTTATTTTCTCAGTAAAATATGAAGAGTAGAAATCAAATCATCAATTAGGAAGGGAGGCCTGGGGAAGACCTATGGGAGGCTTCAGGTATGAAAGAGTCCACTAGTAGAGAGGAAGAGAAATAGATGTGGAAATACAATTTCCAGTTAGCATTAAGAGCCCACTTGAGATTAGTGGTCATGAATTTTTTTTTTTTTAGATCGTGATATCTGATTTAATTTTATTACAAGTTGAAAAGACATTAATTTTTTAAAACAGAAATGTGAACAAAGTATGATTCACTTTTTAAGACCATCGTGGCTTAAATAAAATCTAGCTAAAGAAAACAAATACCACGTTTTCAATTTTCTACATAAAACCTTTCAAAAAGAATGAAATCTTGCCATTTACAATCACATGGATGGAGATAGAGTATAAATAGATCTGCTTGTGATTCTTTTTTTTTTTTTTTTTACAAATAGTTTATTGTCAAGTTGGTTTCCATATAACACCCAGTGCTCATCCCCACAAGTGCCCTCCTCCATGCACATCACCCCCCTCCCCCCTACTCCCATCAGTTCTCAGCTTGTTCTCAGCATTCAAGAGTCTCTCATGGTTTGCCTCTCTCCCTCTCCCCCACCATTTTCTCCCTTCTTCTCCCCCATGGTCCTCCGTTAAGTTCCTCCTAATCCTCCTATACGTGCAATCATATGGTATTTGTCTTTCTCTGCCTGACTTATTTCGCTTAGCATAACACCCTCTAGGTCCATCCATGTTGTTACACATGGCCAGATTTCACTGTTTCTCATTGTCATGTAGTATTCCATGGTATAGATAAACCACATCTTCTTGATCCATTCATCTGTTGATGGACACTTAGGCTCTTTCCGTGTTTTAGCTATTGTGGAGAGTGCTGCTATGAACATTGGGGTACATGTGCTCCTATGCATCAGCATTTCTGTATCCCTTGGGTAAATTCCTAGCAGTGCTATTGCTGGGTCATAGGGGAGTTCTATTGTTAGTTTCCTGAGGAAACTCCAAACTGTTTTCCAGAGGGGCTTCACCAGTTTACATTCCCACCAATAGTGTAGGAGGGTGTCCATTTCTCCACATCCTCGCCAGCATCTAGAGTTCTCTGGTTTGCTCATTTTAGCCACTCTGACTGGCGTGAGGTGGTATCTCAGTGTGGTTTTGATTTGTATTTCCCTAATGAGGAGGGATGCTGAGCATCATTTCATGTGTCTGTTGGCTATCTGGATGTCCTCTTTGGAGAAGAGAATTGAGAACTCAGAAGTGGACCCAAAAGTGTACAGCCAAATAATCTTTGACAAAGCAGGAAAGAACATCCAATGGAAAAAAGACAGCCCCTTTAACAGATGGTGCTGGGAGAACTGGACAGCAACATGCAGAAGAATGAAACTAGATCAATTTCTCACACCATACACAAAAATAAACTCGAAATAGATAAAGGACCTGAATGTGAGACAAGAAACCATCAAAACCCTAGAGGAGAAAGCAGGAAACAACCTCCTTGACCTCCACCGCAGCAATTTCTTACTTGACACATCCCCAAAAGCAAAAGAATCAAGAGCAAAAATAAACTGTTGGGACCTCATCAAGATTAAAAGCTTCTGCACCGCAAAGGAAACAATCCGTAAAACTAATAGGCAACCGACGGAATGGGAAAAGATAGTTGCAAATGACATATCAGATAAAGGGTTAATATCCAAAATCTATAAGGAACTCACCACACTTGACACCCAAAAAACAAACAGCCCAGCAAAGAAATGGTCATGAATTTAAAGTAAGGGCCTTTATCATGGTTTTTAGGGTTTTCTTTTGTCAGGTTCAGTTGCACAGTTGCAGGAATAGAGTTGGCAGAGAGTTGGATTTAATCAAGGCTATGTTTTAGTCTATGATGAAGCTACAGAGGGAGAGAAGTCATCAATAAAAGCAAAGGGGGATTACAATTATTGGTCACAGAATTAAGGCTGGATAAGAAGGGGAGTGAATCCAAGATAGGGCAGAAAGAGTAAAACCTCATGGATGAACTTTAGGTCCTGACAGGTCCAAAGGGAGGTTAGAGAGATCATGGAAGGGAAGATGGCAGGTGGTGGTCAGAGAGTAGGATGCTGAAAATAGAGAATATGGAGGGATGTAATTCAGATAATGACAAAATCTATGGTGTCATCACAGAAAGAGAAGATCATAGGAAATGGGGAGGTCAGGGACTGAGAAGCCAGGATATCAGAAGGATACTATTAGACTAGAAAGATATTGAAATCACCAAGAAGCAATTGTGATATAAAAGAAAATGACAATAAACTAGGATCAAAAATCATCAAAATATGAGTTGATAACTGTAACAAGGAGGATTGGTGTGTAGGATCACCTAATCATTTGAGATTCAAAACTGAGTGTTTTCATGGAGAAGGAAGAGAAAATAAGAAGGAAGGAGCAGTGAAGGCAGAAGAGGACACCACTCCCTCCTACAAGCCCAACGTTTGAGAACATAGAGGGACTAACAGCTATTATTTGAAAGGGCTTTTGGGGAAGTGTCATTCTCAACAAAGAGTCAGGGTCTAGAACATAAGGTGTCTTTCATTATATTGGACCAGGAGTTCTATAAGTCATACATAAGGAGTTTTAGGAACTGGCTACAGCTCAGAATCAGAAAATGACTCTATGGGGGTAAGAGTATGGAGAGTATAGAGAATGAAGGATTCTATATGATATTTATACTGATGGAGATTTGGGACTTCTTATGTGGCTTTCTTTAATTGAAACTGGCTTTTTCAAACTATTGATCTATAGTTTTGTATAATTATGGAGGGACTAATTTCTTCTTATGGGGCAAGGTGCACAGACTAGAATACATATGAACTGGGCTGTGTTTAAAAGATAATCTTCCCTGGGCTGTGATGCACTATACCCCAGATGATGTATGGAAACTGGGTGAAAACCAGAGTTTGGGTCAGGATGGCTAGATTGCTACAGATTAAGAAAAAATTGAATGGAAGTGGGAAGAAGGAGTTATTAGAATGCTAAGTCAACCCTGACTTACTGTTATGGGCTGCTCTTTTCTCTGTCATGCTATGGCAATATGTCATGCCCTCCTATTGGTAATATAGATTTCAGGGGTGGGAAGAGGAAGAAACTGACTTACATAGATTTTGAGCCTTACGTGAATGAGTGATACATATGTTGAAATCCACAAAAGCAAAATATTATTGTACTTTTTCACAAATCGGACTTAGTCTCTGTTGCTTTCAACCCCATTTCCACCTAATGGTGGAAAATATAATCCATTCACTTTTAGGTAAATTCAAGTAAATAATGGATCCCTTAGTCATTTCAAGTAAAAGCTCAAATTCATACTTTTTCTCTATCCATCCTTCTCTCCAGTGTCAACACTGTAAATCTATGGTACAGAGGAATTCATCTTCATTCAGAGGAAGGTCAGTGCTTATATTTAATCTGTAATATGACAGTAGGTGATCAAACATGGTGTCATGGTCTCTTCAGCAATGCAGTGTGATCACTGACATCCACTGTGCTATCACTGGCTTCTAGTCCCCTTGCCTGAGCTGTCCTCTATGGTTGCATCTCTTCTTTGTCATAAATATGAGATCTCATGAGGACCAGTGGTCATATTTTGGCCTTTGCACACTCATTTGGGTGGTAGCGGGCAGGTCGATAGGGATCTTGAAAACGTTTGCTCATTCCACTTGTGGGCCTGTGAGAACACATCTTGAGGCATGGATGTAATTTTCTTTGCCCTTACAGGCATAGCCATGCTATACTAGAAGTGATAGTTTTATTTTGCAGTAGCTACCTGTGACTCCATAAAGATTTCCCCAAGAGGTTTGATGTCTCCCTGGGCTTGACTTAGAGCAAAAGACCCAGATGCTCTGTATTTTCAGATCTCCAAATTTAAAGTGGATTCTTTTGTGTTACTTCACATATTTGCCATAGAGTTTGATATATGTGTTTCTTCCCCAATGCTCAACAATGAGAAGAATTCTCTCTTATGCCTAACATTCCTGTTATTCTAATAACTGTATTTACTATTCTGAATTCAAACCATCTTTAGTTCATGAAGACATGGGAACTTGGTCTATACAGAGAGAGGAAATCATTAAAGTCATAGGCTTTATCCCTGGAGTAAGACACTTGATGCCCTTATACAATGTGGTTCCCCATAGGAGAAAATTTGGAGGATATTACTGGATAAGATACATAATCGGTTTTTGCTTTCTCCTGAATTATCTATTTTCACTTTAGTGGAAGGCTTGGGTTGATAAGTGAAATAATATATATAGCAGTTGCCAAACTTTTTGAAAGAAAGGTGCTATAGAAATGGAAATAATTGTTTAAAATTTTTGATGCTGAAAAAGAAAGAATGAACAGATGGCTCGTCATGCTTTCATTGGTTTTCAGGTTGGTTCCAAATGGCGAACTATTGCCTGGGCAAATATTTGGAATCAAAATGACCCAACTCCATTTGTTCAGAATATTTCAGTACTCTGTGTACTATGTAAGTCATGTTCACCATTATAAAAGGAGATAAAACTTGCTAGGAAAAAAAAAATCTGTGATTTATTAGAACACTGGGATGAAGTTTGAAAAGGAAGCAAGTGAAGGAACAGATATCCATCACCAAATGGCAAAGACGCTAACAGAGGAAGAAAAGACACTGAGCACATTGTGGAATTTGAAGTTAAGGTAGTAGAGCTTTTATCTAGGTGTGTGCAAACTCTATGCGCTCCATTGTTGTAGAGACCAGGAATATTTTTTTAATGAAAAGTAGATCTTAAATTATAATTCAAAGAGAATACTGTGCAGTTTTGATGGAAATAATAATTTTTATGAGTAAATAACATTTAAAAAATTTTAATTAAGTATGACATGACTGTATTTTGGAATAGTTCTTGAGAGCAAAAGTAAAGCTAATACATGTAATAAAGCTAATGTAGTAAAGCTAAAACATGTAATACAAGTAAAGCTGATACATGACTGAAGATCATCAATTAAATTATTTGGGCCTAAAAAAAAAGAAAGAAAAAATATTGAAGCATATTTAATAAGTAATATGAACTAAATGTTAGAGTATGGGAAGTAGCTCACTCAAAACTCTAGTTTATTACTTGAGATTAACTCAAAGACAATAGCCGTGTGTCAAGGATAGAGTATGACAGCGTATACAATCAGGCCTGAAACTGAACTCTCACTGTACCACTTGCCTAAGTAACAGTTTCTCCTTCTGTAAAATGGAAATATTAAAATCTAATTTATAGATTGCAGAAATGAAGCAAAACACATATATCACTTAGCATTGTGTCTGGAATATAGCTTTAGTATTTTGAATCTAGTCCCTCCCAGTAAATGTGCTATGCAACAGATTAAACTGATATCACCTGAACATTTCAATTTTTCTTTAAAAGATATTTGGAAATAAGTTTAATAAAAGAACCCACTTGTTCTGTTTTTTTCCTTCTTTTTTTTTTTTTACATTTGTTTATTTTTGAGAGATAGAGAGACAGAGCATGAGCAGGGGAGAAGCAGAGAGGAAGGGAGACACAGAATCTGAAGCAGGTTCCAGGCTCTGAGCTGTCAGCACAAAGCCTGATGTGGGGCTTGAACTGACAAACCATGAGATCATGACCTGAACCGAAGTGGATGCTTAACTGAGCCACCCCAGAGCCCCTGTTTTTTCCATCTTTATGACTGAGTAAACCTTAATGCCTAGGGTCCCATGGGAAGAAGGCTAGAAAGACCTAGGTATTAGAGTTTCCCTTAAATATAAAGGAGATTTATTCTTCCTGGTTATGCTTTTGCTGCTGCCTCTGTCTCTAAGCAATTGATATGTTTTGGCTGTGATTTGTATTTGTCATTATTAGAAGCTGGGCAAGTATAAATTACTCCACCCCACTGCAAGCCAATGGTTGTTCCTGAAATAGGAGTCTATTATCCCCCTCATGTTGTAATGTATTGCAGAAAAGGATATTGCACTGGGCAGTGGGATGGGGGAGGAGCCTCTAAAGAAAATGGAGAAAATATATGGTATTCTTGAAGATCTTGCTCAAATGTGTCCTGTCCAGGAAATCTGTAATCATCTAGTAAAAATTGTTTTATATTCCTTCAAGTAATTTCTACTGCTTCATTTTTTATTTATGTCTTTCTTTATCCTATATTATGTTTATTTTCTGACCAGTCTCTTTTAGCTGTCTGTAACTGCTATGAGAGCTAGGCTGTCTTCTCATTCACCACAACTTTCCCATTTTACCTAGCCTTCAGTCTTGTGCACAGTGTACAAACAAAGTCAGTCAATGACTCCCTCTCTGCAGTAACCGCAGGCTTTGAGGGCCTTGGCTACTGTGATTATATCCATGGAAATGCTAAATTTGGGAATTGGAAAGACTTTTCAGGTAACTGTAATTATCTAAAACCCCACTTTGAGGCAAGAAAGATTGTGCAATCAGTTACCCTGTAATGCAGAAAGGTCTTTCTGTTCCTACTGCCCTCTAGCTTCTTGGCTGAGAAATGGCATAGACTGGTAAACCTTGTTTCCAAGCCAGGGGCACATCCATTTACATAGTTGTGGCTACTTATTTCAATATTACTTTTCCTTTTCCAGTGCTCTTCTCCCTCCTCAATGTTTTCTCACTGCTTCATATAAATTCCTTTATTTTTCAAATTACATATCTGAAGAGAGTAGTAGTGGGGGATATTGCATGAAAGGAACAATCAGTTGGCATATATGATTATCCTGAAACCTGACATTTGAGTTTAGTTGTTACTTTCCTAAAAGTTAAATGATATCTTTTTAGGGCACAAAACTGGGACTGCTAAAAACTCTGATTTTAAATATTCATAGGTATCTGGGCCAAATTTAAACATATTGTTCTTGGTGGGAAATAATTATGTCTTACAGTTCCCTTCAATACTATTGTGCATAAGCCAGCAGATCTCTGTTCTTTTTGATTGGAAAATGTAAATCATACTTAAGAATTGTTCCAAAAAGAGTCTTGAGCTGAGTCCTTGGACGCAAAGTTGCAGCTCACTGCAGATTCTGATAGTTGAGTTACAACTCGCTGAAAATCAGGGGTTTAAAATGGAAGCACTGACAAACCTTCAAGCCAGGGCAGCACAAATGGTGCCTTGATAATTTATAGTCTACAGGCAGCTCTTGGGTTTATTATCACAATGACAAATGCACTGTCATTGTTAATAGGATATTTCCCAGCAAGGACTTCTTGTTATGCAAGCCAGGTTCGGTATGTCATGCAGCATGATAGCAATAAAGTCTACAAGAATTTGTAATGAACTTCAATTACTAATAGATTATGGTTAATGGGAAATATGTGCAGTAAAGATATGGGTTTTTATATGCGCCTTCTGGTATTCTACAAGGCAATGATTTATGCTACAATTTATGTTAACATTTTCTGCCATGAAAAGGCCCAATTTGGTAGAAAGCCACTTCATCCATAACAAATATTCAAGATAATTTTGCACATAATATAAATGAAAGTATAAAATTAGATATTAATCTATTTAATTTTAGCATTTTTGTTTTTATTGAAAATGGAGACTTTTTTCTCTCCTGAGTAGTACTGTTGGCTAAAAATTCTTGCTATAAAACAAAAATATGAGATATATTGATGTATTTGAGTTAAATGTAACATTTTGTGTGTTAATTTCTTTGTTTAACTTCCTGCTGTAATGAAGGACCCAGTTAAGATTTGATATATGCTAGTGTCTTTCTTATGTAAGTATTATTTTAAATTAAGAAAACCCACAAGTATTCATGTTAAGTTAACATGAATTTATAATCCACATCATGATTCCTCTCACGCTGACAGCTGTGATAAGCGTGGAAGTGCAAATATAAATGATTTATGTTTGTGTGTGTGTGTGTGTGGCATATACACATAGACACGGACATATACAGTCTATATACATATATACATTGACAAAAACAGGCAAAATTGGAAAATGTGAACCACAGTTTAGTCAAGTATAGATCAAAAGTATTTCCATAAAATTAAGCAATAAAAAATGAAACAATTCACCTCAATATTTTGAGGTAAATGATAATGAGTTTAAAATAATGAACGTAGAGGGGTTCTTGGGTGGCTCAGTCAATTAATCATCTAACTTTAGCTCAGGTCATGATCTCACAGGTTTGTGGGTTCAAGCCCCACATTGGGCTTTGCGCTGACAGCTCGGAGCCTAGGAACTACTTCACATTCTGTGTCTCCCTCTCTCTCTCTGCTCCTCCCCTGCTTGTGTACACACTTTCTCTCTCCTAAAAATAAATAAGTATGAATAAAAAATTTTTCTAAATAAAATTACAAACATAGAACAGGCACAATTTTGGGAACTCGCCAAAAACATTTAACGTCTATAAGATGTGCATGTGTGTAAAAGCTAAGATGACTTTTAAGAAGATGAATTTTAAAAAACCTGGTCCTGAAATTTAGAAAACATATTTTTAATGCTCTTCCTTTTCTTTTAATCCCTGAAATCATTTTTCCATAGGTCCTATATGATATCTTGCAAGTGGCAGGTACACACGTAATGAATACATTTGCACTTCCTACTGTCCTTACTTGAATAAATTTTGAACTGTTTTTTCTGTCTGACCGATGACAGTGCTAACAATGATGAGCAGCTTTAATGCCCAAGAGTTAAGTTCTTGGCCTCTGGAGAAGAGACCCAGCTTTGCCACTTCTTAGCTTGGACTGTGTGGAAGTCTATCTAAACCTATCAAACCTCAGAGTTTTCATTTGAAAAATGAATAATTAGTAAAAAATGCCTCTTTATTTTGAAAATTAAATAATGTAAAAAAATTGCATGGTGTCTGACACATAATGAGTGGATAATTCATTTTAGATATTTTTATTTGCAGCATTTAGAGAAATACCATTCTAGATAGGTCAGTGAATGATTTAATATTTCCATAATTATCACTATTATCACTATTATTAACATTCCTAACAAGTTTCTGTATCTTGTAGGCTTTGGGGCTCTAGGGAGCCAGAGAATCACCTGGCTGATTCATAAAACGATGGATTTCTGGGCTTCACGTGTGGTTCATATCTAGGGTAGGACCAATACATTTGCATATCCAACAAGCCTTCCAGGTGATTGTTCTGCCAACTGAAAGTTGAAAAGCAGTGCATGGCGGGGCAACAGGGTGGCTCAGTTGGTTAAGTGTCTGACTTCCGCTCAGGTTATGGTTTCACAGTTCGTGGCTTCGAGCCCCACATCGGGTTCTGTGCTGACAGCTCAGAGCCTAGAGCCTGTTTTGGATTCTGTGTCTCCCTCTCTCTCTGCCCCTCCCCTACTCGCTCTTTGTCTCTCTCTGTCTCAGAAATAAACAAACATTAAAAAAAAAAAAAGCAGTGCATGGGTACAATTTACAGAATTTGTTGATGTTCATATCTCTATAACTTGTTGAAACAGAACTGAAATACCATTATGAATGACTAAATCATCTACTAGGTGAGATTTGACATCATTCTCATTAAACATCTAGAAGCCAGGTGATTGATAAAATAAATATACTTCTCATCTTGATTTTTTTGCCTATTTGGGGGAAAATGTTTTTCCTCAAAAATACCCATCTACTCATCTCGATTCGATATAACCATGTTGTATTTTCCAAAGCTTTTCTCTTATTTTCTCAGTGTTCTTCTTGGTCAGCTTTATAGAGTAGAAACAAAGATTCTGAAAAACATGGGAAAGACTTGGGTTAGATTAACCTGTTTGTGGTAGTTAGGGCATTATCTTACTGCAAATCAGTTAACATTGTACACGAAAGGTCAAATATTGTTCCTCTCTCATGTAATAATCTGAGGATAAGCAGTATACCTTGTTATGGTAACTTTGCTCTATCAAGACTCAGCTCCTTCTGCCTGTTGGTCTGAATTCCCCTAATGGCATTACTGCTCTTTCTGCACAGTCTAGACAGCTCATTATCATATCCATATTCCAGTTTTCCAGAAGGAGGAGAAGCAGAAGAGGAGAACATAATTCCTACTTTGTCAGCACAATCGGCAAACTGTTACTTCTTCTCACATCCCATTGGCTAAAACTTAGTCATATGAGTATACATAGCTAAAAGGGAGGGTAGGAGATGCAGTCTTCATCTAGGGAGCTATGTACCTCGTTAAAAATTAGGCATTGTATTACCAGAGAAGAAGGGGAGAATTGCTATTAGGAAATAGTCTTATTTCCTAATAAGGGGACCTTACCTTATAATTCTCCACCCAGCTGGAGTTACGTAGGCCTTACCATTTGCCATTACCAAGTCTCTTTTGTGATGGATACTCAATAACTGATAACATGTTACACAAGACCAGATTACTAGATCAATTCACTGTAATTGTCCTCCCCTGCCCAAGAGGGCAGGCCACAGTTATATAGGAGTTGCTTTTGGAGGGTAATACATTGTAGCATCAAAATGGACTAAGTCAAACAGGTGCTGTCTTTATACCAGCATCACCAAGTGAGATCAGTCCCCAGGAAATAGAATAAAAATTTCGAAGCTAGGAGGTAATTCCTATGATGAAATTCACAGAGTTAGGAAAGACAGGAACAGAGAAATCAACAAGGATCAACATTAAGAACAGCCATGGCTGTTAACAGCCATGGCTTAACAGCCATGTGGTTGTTAAGAACATGCTCTCTGGGGTTCATCTGTGTGGCTTAGAATTCTGGTCCCACCAGCTGTGAGAATGTGGGAGAAGTGATATAAGCAACTTACACCTCAGCTTCCTTCTTTGTGAAACTGCAATAAAAATAGTTACTAACTCATAAACTTGTTAGAATAATTAGGTTAAATAATGTAACACAGTGTCTAATACATAGTAACTCTTAATAAATATTAACAATTATTAATATGGAGCCCTTAAAACCCTTTAAAACTCTATTTAGCACAGAATCTTTCTCCATGATCAACTCTTTTTCAAGTTGGAAATCTATAAATTAGAGAGACCAAAGAAAACACAGGGAAGCAGCTAAGCCTGGGAGCCAATGTTTATGCCACCATTCGTAGGACACACAGATGGGAAACTCATGGGTTGCCAACCTTGCCCAAACAAATCCATCCCCTGAGGTTTCTTCTGAAGCAGTAAGCCCTGGCTAATTTCCTTGTCTCACTTTCTGGGTGTTTTTTATAAAATGAGAAAGAAGTCCAAATTTTTCTCCCAATCAGACCTAGAGAAATAAAAAAAACCTATAAAAATAATAATAAACAAAGCACAAAGATTGTAAAGTACCTCCCATTAAAAGCTATTGTGCAGTAGATTAAGCCTCTTGGAAAGCGTGCAGAATGGTAGCAATATCTTGATAAATAAGCCAAGGCTGCAGTGTGCTTGTGCTGATAATAAGTAGCATGGAACAACTGTCTCTTCTACAAAATCCTGGGATTTATGTCCAGTCTGCCTGCATTGGAAAGTAGAGAATTAACTCATGAAATCCATCTATCAACACATGTAGAAAGAGGAACCACAGCATAGAAATGAAATTAGCATGAAATTAGTTCACTGTAGGACATAAATAGAGGTACTGACATTTTCCTTCATCTTCTATATCAAGTATCTTTGGAGAACTCGCCAAGCTTGGACTGTAGTTGATGGCCCCTATGATTTATTTCAACATTTTCTACCCTAGGCAGGTTGTTTGCAAAGTCCTTCAAGTATCATTAAGATGAATCAGAAAACAGATAATTCTTCAGGAGAAGAATATGATCATGGGAAGACACTGCTTATACAGAATATCCACAATGTGTCATTGCAGCCTCCAGAACAACGCATCACTGTATTTATTAATCCATTGCTGTAGAGATTACAGCAATCTGACATGAAGCCCTAATGAATTTTTGGCATATTTGGAAATTGTGACTGTCGTAGCCCAGGGAGCCTCTTAAATCAACCCCTACCCCTTTACTGCAGTTGCCTCTTTACGGTGTATATCACATTGATAAATGGGTTACACAACCCGTAGCTTTAACTACCCTGCATTAGTTGATTGTGTACTATGGATGTGTATTGCATGGTGTATGAATCATAGGGGAGCCAGGATATGGGTGACAGATAATTTAAACATGAAATTGGTGATGCCTGGCGCCTGGTAGGAACAGAGATAGAGAAATAAAGGCAAAACTCAAGGCAAATGGTTGGGAGAACCCAGGTATTTGCGAGTTGATTAAAGCAAACATATTAGTGAAGCATAGTGTTTTAGAAAGAGTACTATTTTACCATTCAAGGAGATTATTATTTTTTATACAACTCTCTGAACCTCTGATGCTTCTTCCTTTCTGTAATAAGATCCCCTTTGGTTTGCAGATGGGCGCTTGGGAGCAGAGGCAATTTAGTTCTTTGAAGTCTTACCTTTTATGAAAAGCTGCATCCAACATAAAAGAGCATCGTTAACTTAATTTGTCCATTGTAAAGACACATAGTGTGAAGTTAGAAGGTATAGAGCCTAGCTTACCCCCTGCTACAAACTTGCTTTGAGAAGTGGGCTAAATTAACTTATTAGTATCAGACTTCTTACCTTCAAAATGGGATAATAATCACCAATCTTTCAAATTAAGCAAGAATCAAATGAGATGTTATATGCAGTTCTGTCTCGGTCATCTGGGTGGGAAGAGGCACACACCCACGAGGATACTGCAAGGAAAAGCATATTTGTTTCCAGAATAGACATAGACAGGGATTGGAAACGGCAAGGAACATTACCTGAGACAGACAAAACTCATCTCTTGTTCAAATGCCATGTGGTTTTACACTCCTGGCATCTCTCATTCCTGTGTGTGCCCCATTCCTGTCTTTCTAACCAACATCCTGTGAGGGCCTCCGAGGCCCACATGGCCCACAGTGGCTATTCTGGATTGACTCTAACTCAAGACCTTTCATCTCAGCTACTACAGAAAGCCACCTACCCTCCTGACAGTCCTTTGAATATGTCAATCTCATTCCCACATCAGGGCCTTTGTACTCACATGTCCTTCTTTCTGAAATGCTTGTCTTCCAACTCTTTGCATGGCTGGCCCTTGCACCTCTTTTAAACTTCTGTTCAAATCTCATCCCTTTAAAGAGACCTTCCCTGACCACTCCAGATAATGTTATACCCTTTGGTAGTCTTTTCTCCTTATTGGCTTTTATTTTCTTAGTAGTGTCTATCCTTATCTGATTTATATCTATTTTTCTGTCTGCTCTCCTACTAGAAATCTAGCTAGTGACGTTGGGAACTTTTTTTTTTTTTTTTTTTTTTTTTACTGCAGTATCGCTCTTGCTCAGAACAATGCCTTGCACAATAAATATTGTTTGAATGTATATTTCATGAGTAAGTGACAGAACAAATCTCCCCAGATTTATAATTTCAAATATTTTTAGGGGAAGAATTATTAAATGATCAATATCATATTTTTCAAGAGAAACCACTCCAGTCAATTTCTGCCCAAATGGTGAGTTGCTTCCTTGTGTCAGCTGTCCACCCACTGGCCTACTCAGACAGGGCTGAGATGAGACCACTTCATATAGGACAAAGCACAGGCACTTAGAGCATCAGACAGGCAGACATCCAAAGTGGGCCTAAAGTGGTCCAACCCTGATGGCACCTTAGGCTTCATGAAGTACCAGTTTGGCTCTAGTAGACACAGAGAGCCCACCTATCTTTGGCTAGAAATGTCAAGGTCAAGAATTAGTTTGGCTTCTCTAGGTACCAGCTCTCTAGCCTCAATCATAATTTTCCTTATTTTTTTTATCTGCTGTGCATTTTATATTGACTTTTTATGAGCAATTAATAATAATTATTGCTAATATTTTTGAAATTACCCAAGTCTGCCACTTTATGAGCATATTTATGTAGCTTAACTCCTGGAATCGTCATGACCATCCTTTGAGGTCGATACTATGATTATCTTCATTTTGAAGGTGAAGAAGTATGAGAATTGAGAGAAAATAAGTTACCTGAGACCACTTAGTGAGTAACTAACAGAACTGGGCCTTAAACCCAGAAGTCTGGTTCTGCCTCTCCATCTAATAAGACTACTTATTTTATTCATTAATTTCCCTGTTGGGCTTAGCAAGGGGTCCTTGTTTTCTTAGAAATAACATTCTGATGGGGTAAACACCTGTAAATGTGCATTTAAAATGACAAAATATTCTGTGTAAGCTATTCTTATTAAGCAAACATTTAAAATACATTAAATATATATTTACATCTGTATAGTTTCACAGACTTAAGTTGTATTATTCCTTGTGACATTTGTATCTGTTTTTCTGGATATATACCAGAAATTATTCCTTTTTATTGCCCAGATTGGCAGAATTTTTTACTTAGAATATTGCCAATTTTTATAATAAGCAAATATCAAGGCCCTGTAATACAGTGCTCCACTTAATGTTTTCTCTAGATTTTGGCAATACTTCCTAACAACAAAATAAAAATGTGTCAGAACTACTTTAATAAATTAAGGTTTATACTAATATTAAGGGTGACAAACAATTTAATGGGTTCTTGGATTATGCTTAGAGTCACAATATGAACACATAGGTTAAAAATAAAGAATGTAAACACATAGGTACAAGATGGATGCTTGCCGAAAGAAAGAACTCACTATACACGTTATTTAGTATCCATATGCATGGCACCATTTTAAACACTAGAAAATGTATAATTTTGTATAAAACAATATTCCTAATTCATGTTGCAGACTTTTTCTGAACCACAGAACAAACTTGAAAAGTCAATATGTGACTGCCCCTATATCCTTTGTAATACCATGCAGTGTAGGCAAAAGCCAATAATTTCACCCCTTGTACCTATATAACTTTGCACCATGTGGTAGGTACTAATGAGGATTTTTTTTTTAGGACTCAGATATTCCCATGACATTAATAAATTTAAGCAGGTGAAAATGTACTTATTTACTTTTAACAAAGGCTATTTATAGGGATGAGAGATAAGAGGCCATTTTTAAAATATTCATCTATGGAGTGCTATTCTTCTCTGTCTATAAGTAACATGTTAATTCTATTCTTGTTTTGTTTTGCATATGTGCTTTCCGTAATTTGCTTCCTTCTTATTTGCTTCCATAAGAAGGCCATAATTTGCTCTATAGACTCTTGATTTCTATCCTTTTGGGGAAGTTGTTCAAGGTCGTCATGGCCCATATCCATCAATTATGCCTGCTTCACAGATTTCCTTTGTTAGTAGTACATATCAGCATGATTAATGGTTCAGGGTTCATATAAGAAACCTGATTGGATAACTGTCATTTCATTTGTTGTCACTGATAATTCAGAAAACATTGATGAAGTTGTCTAAGAAAAAAAGACAGCACAAGTCAGTTTTACTTATAATGAACCACAAAGGTTGGTCTTTTGCTAGCATAAAAAGGCTATGCACTTCAGTATATATACTTTCTGGGCCTCACCTAGGAAATTAGGGAGGGATATTAACTCTTTTAACTGACTGTCCTGCAGCATTAAGTGGTAGCTCTGTAATAGGAAATAGTGAATACCACACTATGTTGCTGGAAGAATGAGGGTTCATGTGCTCTTCAGTAAAACCTAACTTTTGTTCTATATCTAACAGAAGGTAGTATTATTCACTTACTTTAAAGATATTTTGATTTCTTAATTATAATTTACTGAATTATTACTTATTTAAAGAGATATGCTGTTTTTATAAGAAGTATGGATGTTTACCATTAAAGATAAAGTTTAAAACATTAAATAGGTTTCCAAAAATCACCTGAAATCTTACTGTTAAAGGATGACTCTTGGTCTTAGAGGAGATCTTAGAGGAATGCAAGAGACTCGAGAGTATTGAAATAGACTCAAGGTTTTCTGGAAATTTGGTAAATGATACAAGGTGGATTTTAAGTCAGTAGAGTATTCCCCCCCATCCAAGTAAATTGTGTTGCTATAACTACCTATCTTTTTGAGAATAAAAGGCTTCTTCTCATTTTTACTCCTTATACCTATGTAAATTCCTTTTTTAAATTAAGTTTTTAGTGTAATATTAGTTTCAGGTACAATATAGTGATTCAGCGATTCTGTACCTTTACTCAGTGCTCATCCTGATAAATATACTCTTAATCCCCTTAACCTATTTCACTCACCCCATCTACCTCCCCTCTGGCAACCATCAGTGTTTTCTCTATAGTTAAGAGTTTGTTTCTTGGTTTTTCTCTCTCTCTCTCTCACTTTTTCTTCTTGGTTCATTTGTTTTGTTTCTTAAATTCTATACATGAGTGAGATCATATGGTATTTGTTTTTCTCTGACTTATTTCACTTAGCACTATACCCTCTGGATCCATCCATATTGTTGTAAATGGCAAGATTTCATTATTTTTGATGGTTGAGTAATATTCCACTGTGTGATAACACACCCTCACCTCTCTATCCATTCATCAATTAATGGAATTTGAGCTACTCCCATATCCTGGCTATGTAAATGATGCTATAAAAGTAGGGGTACATGTCTCTCTTTGGATTAGTGTTTTTGTATCTGGGGGTAAGTACCCTACAGTGCAATTACTGGATTGCAGGATAGTTCTATTTTTAACTTTTTGAGGAACATCCACACTGTTTGCCACAGTAGCTACACCAATTTGCATTCCCACCAACAGTGCAAGGGGGTTCCTTCTTCTCTACATCCTTGCCAATAGTTGTCATTTCCTGTGTTTTTTATTTTAGCCATTTTGAAAGGTGTGAAGCATTATCTCATTGTAGTTTTCAGTTGTGTTTCCCTGATGATGAGTGATGTTGAGCATCTTTTCATGTGTCTGTTGGCCATCTGTAAGTCTTTGGAAAAATATCTATTTATGGCTTCTGCTCATTATTTATTTATTTATTTTTGTTGTTGTTGAGTTGTATACATTCTTTACATATTTTGGATACTACCCTTTCAACAAATATGTCATTTGCAAATATCTTCTCCCATTCAGTAGGATGTCTTTTAGCCTTGCTGGTTGTTTCCAGCCAGTTTTGCTGTTCAGCTTTTTATTTTGATGTAATCCTAATAGTTTATTTGTGCTTTTATTTTTCTTGCCTCAGGAGACATATCTTGAAAAATGTTGCTATGACTGATGTCAGAGAAATTACTGCCTGTGCTCTCTTTTAAGATTTTTGTAGTTTCAGGTCTCACATTTAGGTCATTAATCCAGTTTGAGTTTATTTTTATGTATGGTGTAAGAAAGAGGTCAAGTTTCATTCTTTTGTATATTGTCCAGGTTTCTCAACACCATTTGTTGAAGAGACTTTCTCCCATTGCATACTCTTGCCACCTTTGTTGAAGATTAATTGACAATATAATTATGGGTTGATTTCTGGGTTGTCAGTTGTGTTCCATTTATCTATGTGTCTGTTTTTGTGATAGTACCATGCTGTTTGATTACCACAGTTTTGTAATGTAAAGTCCAGAATTATGACCTCTGGTTTTTCCTTTTTCGAAATTACTTTGGGTATTCATGGTCCTTTCTGGCTCCATACAATTTTAGAATTGTTTGTTGTAGTTCTTTGAAAAATACTGTTGGTATTTGGATAGGAATTGCATTGTATCTTTCAATAGTACAGACATCTTTCAATAGTATAGACATTTTAAGAATATGTTTTCTTCCAGTTCATGTCCATGGAATGTCTTTCTATTTCTTTGGATAATCTTCAGTGTTTTATAGTTTTCATAGTACAGGTCTTTCACCTCTTTGGTTAGATTTATTCCCAAATATTTTATTGTTTTTGGTACATTTGTAAATGGGATATTAAAAATTAATTTCTATTTCTGCTCCTTCATTACTAATGTATAGAAATTCAAAAGACTTCTGTACATTGATTTTGTAGCCTGTGAATTTAATGAATTAACTTATCAGTTATAGTTAATAGGTTTTTGATGGAGTCTTTATGGTTTTCTATACAAAGTATCATGTCATCTGAAAATAGTGAAAGTTTGACTTCTTTCTTACCAATTTGGATGGCTTTTATTTTTTTGTTGTCTGATTGCTGAGACTAGGACTTCCAGCACTATGTGGAATAAAAGTGGTGAAAATGGATATTCTTGTCTTGTTCCTGATCTTAGAGGAAAATCTCTCAGTTTTTCCTAGTTAAGCATGATGTTAGCTGTGAGTTTTTCATATATGGCTTTATTTTGTTGAGGTCTGTTCCATCTACGCCTACTTTGTTGAGGATTTTTATCATTGATGGATGTTGCAGTTTGTTACATGGTTTTTCTGCATCTACTGAAATGAACATATGGTTTTTATTGTTTCTCTGATTGATGTGATGTATCACATTGATTGATTTGTGAGTATTGAACCACCCTTGCATCCTGGGAATAAATTTCACTAGATTTGGTTGAATGTTTTTTTAATATATTTTTTAATGTTATATTCTGTTGCTAGTATTTTGTTGAGGGTTTTGGCATCTATGTTCATCAGAGATGTTGACTAATACTTCTCTTTTTTTTTTGTGGCGTCTTTATTTGATTTTGGTATCATGGTGATACTTGCCACATAAAATGAATTTCAAAGTTTTCTTTCTTCTGTTTTTTGGAATAGTTTAAGAACAATTGATATTAATGCTTCTTTAAATGTTTGGTAGGATTTGCCCGTGAAGCCATCTGATCTTAGGTGGACCGTTGTTTATTAGGAGTGTTTTGATTACTGAATCAATTTAATTGCCAGTAATATGTATATTTAAATCAATAAACATATACTTTTTCTTATCTATCAATAAATATATCCTTTCTTAGTATTTACAGAATCCACAGTACATGCTTTATTAATATTTTGGGAAATTCCAGTATAATCAACAAATGGAAAGGATTTTCTTGTCAGTAGGTCAGTGAAACTTAAGTTGTCTCATTTTTCTGGCTTATCCTAGTTTATCTTGTATTTAGCCTAAATGTGGCCTCTTGACCTGGAGAAGGAATGGAATAAGACCAACAATATCATATATAATTCTTCATGGAAATCTGAGAATTTCTTGGAAGTCTCTAGATTTAAATATAAGAGACAATGATCTATTTATATTATAAGATGTGTTTGTAATTTTAATATAGAAATAAGTGATCAACATTATTCAAAATACAATTTTTTGAATATACTTCCATGACTAATATTTACGCTTCAACCACTATGAAACTCAGACTATTATTAAAAAAAACCTTTCCCTCTTTCTTTATACTGAATTCAGGCTCTTGTAGATCTTTCATAATTTCTGCCTTGAGATCAAGTGGTGCTGTTTTAGTAAAGTTGCAGGTTTCTGTCAAAAAATCCCAAAGTAAGTCTCCATTTTCATTGCCATCAATAAAACAATCAGATATGTCCATGGTGGACAGAAGGTCATAACATTCATACTTAATCCCCAATTTGTCCAGCATCTGAGAGAGATCAGATGATGTAACATATTGGCAGAGGTCATACTGGGGTAAGCGGGATCGGTACTTTTTCCATAGCTTGTCCCAGCCACTGGTTCCTGTGTGAGAGAACAAAGTACATGCTTTCATTTATTCTTTTTTCATTTACCTACTCTACCAAGCAGTAGAATAGATGCTTAGAATAAAGCAGTCAATAAATAAATATTCTTGCCTTTGGGTAGCTTAATTTAAATACACAAGTAAACAAATCACATATCAGATGGTGCTAATTGCTAACGAAAAACAAAATTAGAGCAAGGAATAAGGAAGGTCAAAAAGTTGGATGGATTGCTGTTCTATACAGGGTGGTCACAGAAAGTCTCTGTAATGTGACATTTGGGCAGAGACATGACAAAAAAACATATATTATTATTATTCTTAAAATGTTTATTTTTGAGAGAGAAAGGGAGCATGAGCGAGAAGGGGGAGAGAGAGAGGGAAACACAGAATCCAAGCAGGCTCCAGGCTCTATGCTATCAGCACAGAGCCCAAGATGGGGCTCAAACTCATGAACTGTGAGATCATGATCTGAGCCAAAGTAGGACGCTTAACCAACTGAGCTACCCAGGCATTCCATGACAACAAACCATATAGGTATCAGAGGGAAGAATCTCTCTACCTTAGGTAGAGAGAAGAGCAACTACAAAGAACCTGAGGCAGGAGCATGCGTGGCATTTTAAAAACTAGCCAGAGAACTAGTGAGATTAGCATTGAGTGAACAGGGGGGAAAAGAGGAGACAAGGTTGGATGAGTGTTGGGGGGAAGTGGATAGGGTGCCAAATCATGTGGGTGAGATATGAAGCCATTGTAGTGCTGTCTGATAGAACTTTTCTGTGTTGATGAACGTGTTCTATATCTGTGTTGTCCAATATGGTAGCCACTAACCATCTGTGGCTAAGGAGCATTTGAACTGTGGCTAGAGTGATCAAGGAAATGATTTTAAGTTTTATTGCATTGCGACTCATTTAAATAATCAATTTCAATAGCCAGCTGTGGCTTTCATATTGGACAACACAACATTAGAGTGACTTAACCTGATTTACACTTTAATAAGGTCTCATGTCACACACATGAGAATAGACTACGGGGGCATGAGAAAAGAAACTGAGAGAACAGTAAGGAGGCTATGGCAATAATCTGGTTGACATATGATGGTAAATTGAAGCAGCTTGCATTTAGAGGTGATAAGGAGTGGTTTAATTTTTTAAATAAAAATTTTTTAAATAAATAAATATATGTGTGTATATACATATATATACACACACGTATATATACATATATATATATGTACATATATATATATACGTGTATATATATAGTGTCCCTCAATCCAGTGGGATTTGCCAACAGTTTGGATACTGGGTGTGAGTGAAAACAGAGTCAGTGATGACCTCAATGATTTTGGCCCAAGCACCTGAAAAGAGAAAATTGTCATTACTGGAAATGGGAAGAATGAAGTAGGAGTAGTTTAAAATGTATCATCAGGTGTCTGGTTTTGGAAATGTAAATTTGATATCTATTGATATCTATTGGACATTCCACTGGTGATTGGAGGAAGGCAGTTGTTATGTGAATCTTGCATTCAGAGGAGAGGATCTAAGATTAATAATTGAAATAGAAAGAACAAGCACAATAAATACAACCAAGATTTTCTCAAAAGGAAGATGAGGTTGCTTCTCATGTCTCCATTTTTAAGATGCGGCCTTGGACTGCCAATAACTAGGCTGATTCTTAAAAATTTCCAGCTTTAGAAGATGTTTTAGCAATGTCTGTTGTGTTTAATTGAAAACCCAGCCCAGTGTAGAATCTAAGAGATACAGCCTCCTAGAGAGAAACACAGGTTGGACTGTACTTCTGACACTTCATGAATAAGATGAGGTTCATTATTTAGTCTCTCAGAACTTTAGTTTTCTCATCTATAAACTGGGGATAATCATACTTACCTCAAATGCAACTGCAATTATTAAATGAGGTAATTGAAGTGAATTGTTGCACAAATTGTTGCACTGAGCACATGGCAGATGAGTAATAAGTACTTACAAAGTAAATGAATATTATATGGAATTAGTTTGATAATATATTTCCACTGGTTGTAATCTTAAAAAATCAAACATGCTCTTTGGAAATCTATAATACTAATAAATTAATACAAATGAACATCTATTTATGGACCCTCTAATACATGCATGTAATAATGGGATGTTATATACACAGTTGATACAGTGTAGTAATTAATAAGGTCTCTAAAGCCCAACTGCCTAAATAAGACTAGCTTTATGAAACTCTGCCTCAGTCTTATCATCTGCAAAACAGGGATAATAATAGAATTTATTCATAGAATTGGGGCAAGAAAAAGTTCAAAGGCAAAGGAAAAGTAACAGTCATCCGCATCCTTCAGAGCCTAGCAGTGACTGACTGTAGGAGCTCAATATAAGCTGAATGAACCAAATCTACACAACAGCTATACTGAACAGCCAACCAGGGACTGAGAATACAGGCTATGTACTGTTTTGAATATGGCTGAACGCACCTTGTACGTTGGTACACATGGTACACATCGAACATATAGCTAACCTATGTCTCTGCATAATTAAATCTAGAAACTGACCCCATATTTCATTATCTTACTAGCTAATAAATTGCAAAAGTGAGTGTCTATGGTACCCAGATAACAGTAATTCAGTCTATTCAGAGAAATAACTTGTGGATTTAGTAATAGGTCAGTTGTCTGACTGAAATAGGCAGGAAAGAGCCTTAGCTATGTGGCATATTTAAGATGATCCTTTGGTGCAAGATAATAATCCAGACATACCATTATCTGTCTAGATGTTAGCTACGTGAGTATTCTTTTTTTAAATGTTTTTAATTTATTTCTGAGAGAGAGAGAGAGAGACAGCATGAGCAAGGGAGGGTCAGAGAGAGAGGGAGACACAGAATCTGAAATAGGCTCCAGGCTCTGAGCTAGCTGTCAGCACAGAGCCCAACGTGGGGCTCAAACCCACTAACCATGAGATCATGACCTGAACCGAAGTCGGACACCCAACCGACTGAGCCACCCAGGTGCCCCACTACATGAGTAGTCTTAGAAATTTAACTTAGTGACTAGTTCCAGGCTTGTCTTAATCTGTCAATAATGAGCAATCAATTTTCTGCATTGAAGTATAGCTGTGGATGACAGTACTGTCCTGAAACAAAGGTGATACACAAACAGGCTTCTTCACTTCCAGGTAATTTTGAAGCAAAGTCCACTTAGAAAGTGACTGCAAGAAGCTAGATAGGAACAGAACTTAGTGTGAACCATTTTGATGTGTGTGTTCCAAGTTTTAGGGCAATATTCAAATTTCATCAGTGTTTTCATAAGGCAAATATGGAGAGTGGGATTTCAAGACTCATAGTTTGGACTGAGAAGGGCAGTTTAGAGCAACAGTTTTTATACAGGGATGAGGGGGGAAGTTGCTCAGTTACCTCATATAACCCGTTGAACATTCTCAAACCTAGCTGCTATCCAAAAAAAAAAAAAAAAAAAAAAAAGTGCATGTGATAAAGGCAGGGAGTCTTTAGAGTTCCTTTAATAATGGATGTTTGTTATTTGTTGCATTCTTATGTTTAGGAACAATATTTATGAACAATGTTTTCTTCTTTGGGAGAGCTCTCTCCCATGCTTGGTACAATAATGAAGAGTTGTTTACTGCATACAGAAAAAGTTAGTTAAATATAAACATAGTAAAGTCAAACTACACTGACTAACTTTTGATTCAAAATACTTTTTAAGAAAAAGATAACTGATATTTGAATCTTTACTCCCCTTCTTTGATTTTTCCCCATGAATGTACATATATATATAGTACATATGAACCACATATATGCATAGATGCAATGTAACGTAGGGATGATTATCCAGAAATAGCTCTGGAATAAACTAAGACTGATAAGCCAAGTTCACACAGCTAGGAAGTGCCCCAGCATTCTTGCCACAGTGTCCTCATACATTTCACTGTGCCTGTTTTGGTTTGCACATTTCTTGATGCCAAGAAACCATGCATTGTATTAATGTATTCATGAGATAGCCAGCAGAGTACTGTATTCGTAAGGGCACTTAGTCACTTCTCAGTTGCTTGTAGACTACTCATGTCACTTTCTAAACCTTAGTCTGACTTTTTCCTATTGTTAGAAATATACTCATACAAAACTGCTTTCTGCCCTTGAAATACCTAACTTCTTAAAATATTTAAGAATAAACGAAATATAATTAAGAGTGGATATGCTACTGTTATGAAATATATCCTAAAATCAAACATACATGACTTCTTGATAAATTGCTATTTCTGTCTGTAACACTTTCCTTTATTATTGATACAGGTTATTAAGAATAGACTGTCTCCAATGCTGACAACTGATTTTCTCTTGTATTCCTAAATGTACTATAAAGGCTTTATCCAAGTGTCTTAATTTGGAGAGAGGTTAGTAAGAAGCATCCAGTTTATATAAGCCCTTTTAAATGGAAAGACAGAACTCTCCCACATAAATGAGTCTTTTTAACCAACCAAAGATAAAAATAGTTTATCAAAATATTCCTTTGGGGAAGAGGTTCTATGCAGGAACTCTCATTTGCAAAACTGCCACATGAGTTCAAGCCTAGGATTACAAGCAATAAGCAGTTGCCATCCTTAAAGTCATACCTCACATCTAAGAATAGATGAATTTTAGGGGTGCCTGGGTGGCTCAGTTGGCTAAGCGGCCAACTTCGGCTCAAGTCATGATCTCACGGTTTCTGGGTTCAAGATCCGCATCAGGCTCTGTGCTGAGAGCCAGCTCAGAGCCTGAAGCCTGCTTCAGATTCTATGTCTCCCTCTCTCTCTGATTCTGATCCTCCCCTGCTCTCTCTCTCTTTCTCTCTCTCTCAGAAATAAATAAAACATTAAAAATTTTTAAAAAAGGAATAGATGAATTTTGTGACATATGGTTTTGAGTATGGGGTCTGGTATAAGCTTAGGAAGATAAAGACTCTTGTATATCTAGAATCAACCTGACTACCCCTGTGTGCATAATCCATGAAGATTGCTGAATGAAATAAGCAATGAATTAATGAACTCAACAGCGTCAGTATTTCATTTATTAACATGTTTGTGTATGTTCTCTGTGTTGGTACTTATTATATAGTAGGAGCAACATAACATAATCAAATGCCTTCTTTGGAAAGTAATAACGCAAAATAAGTGAACAATTTTTGGTTATTTGAGAAAATCTATCATGAACAATATTGATAATGGCTCTAGAAATGCAAATTAATCAACTATGAAAGCATCCCAAATATATAAGCCTTTTTAAATATATTAATAATTGCCACAGAAGGAAAAGAGATATTCAAGAAATAAAAAGGAGGTAAATAGAAATATTTACGATTTTTGGTCTTATTAAAAAAATTCCTATTAGTGGTATTTGCTCTATGTTATATAAAGAAGAATAGACAACAAAGACAAATTTTCCCAAGAGAAAGGAGTAAATAGACATTTATTTCCACTAGATTCCCTATATTGAGAGCCATTGTGAAGGACTTTCCGAACACTGTTAATTAATTGACTATGATCAGAAGCCAAGTCAAGAATTTCATTTCAAAGACAAAATATAGCAGCTGCCTTCAAATACATAAACCCAAGCACATATATACACTTTTACGGTTTTAAAATTCAGGATGAATGTAAAAAAATTTACCTGACACAAGAATAATGAGAATCTTAGCATTGGTAGCTAAGAGACTATGGAAGAATTTCAAGGTAGCTGGGATATCTTTTACATAATACAGCATCTAGAAATGAAGGAGAACAGAAATTAGACACCTTTCTATATCAATGTCTTTGTTACTTGGGCTAGATACTCACTAGAAAGTTTGATTTTTCAAATTGAATAGATTTTTACTCAACAAAACACTTTAAATTTAAATATTAAAGATGTTATATGGCGAGAGAGTAATGATGTGATAAAATATTTGGGAAAAGGGAAAACTAAGCTATTTGTTCAATTACAGCCAAGTTGTTTTAAATTTAGTTTTTCTGGCTCCAGTTACACAGACATTTATAGCTGGAGATACTTAGTCTCCTCTCCACATAGGGGCATTGATTCTATGCTTACTCTATATTTTGTGAATTGTAGTCCTTCTGGGAGAAGATAATGCTGGCACCATAAAAACAGACCCCATTTCATGGAACACTGCTTTAAAATTAAGCCCTTTGCACTAGCCTCACCATATGCTAGCTCACAAATGCTTTTTGTAAATCACAGAAAATATGGCAGGCTCTGATGTTGACAGATTCTCTAGGAAAATAGACTGAATAAAGCATGAGGTTACATGCTTGATCATAAGGGGCTAGGGGTAAACCCAACCCTTTTAAATAACACTGGACCATCTCTGGTGAAGCACAGGGAGAGGCCTTTTCATTCAACACAGGTGGAGCTTGGAATTATACACTGACAGTGGAAAATTTTCCCCAGAGCTTGCATTCCTAGAATCTATCCCCATAGATACTTCTTAGATCTCATCTCCATCTCCCTTGGGCAAGAATTCAAGATTCTATGTAGATGTCCATGACAGAATTTGTTGCATAGAGTAAATACAACTTAAACTGTGTCCCCCTCACATGAATGAATGAAATAAAATGGACCTGCACATGGCCAATGCTGCTTCAGGGCCATATTTAATATCATGTCATTCTATGCTGTTCACAACAGGGATAGATGCCCAGATACATAATCTAATCCATAAGATGGCTAACAGTCTTTGATGTGACCTGGCTAAAAGAGAAGAGGTAGTCCATAACAGATATTTTGAAATTTGACCTACTAGACACTGAGATCTCTGTAGCTGACTGAGTGTTAAGTTGAAAGAATGTCATGAGAGTGTTAAGACTATAAGGAACAATAAAGAGACAAAAGTATAACACAGAAAATGCAGAGTAAACAGAGAAGAAGAGAAATAGAATAGTATAGTAATGCAGAGGAAGCAGAATTGCTCTAAGAAAGAAGACGTGTGGAAATTTTGAGAGAAATGGGAGAATGATTTCTGAAGCTGTAACATTTTATTACAGGTGAAGAATGGGATCCAGAGCACAAGTGGAGGGATTGCCTTTTGATAAAAAGAGGCTTTTAAATAAGGTGAAAGAAAAATATGGTAGGTATAGGAGCAGTTATGTTTGTAAATTTGAAGGGTAAAAGATGACTTTCCATTGATGATTTCACTTTTCGTTATACAGTATGAGGTACAGTTTGGAATGATTGATGGGGGAGAGGTTACAGGAGGTGTAAGGAGAGAGAAGGAGGTATGAAATAGTTAAGGAAGTAGGAAAGTAAGTCTAATAGAGAAACATTATAGGCTTGCTGGACAATTTAAGTGCTCTCTTATAGGTAAAAGATTTTGTTAGTCAGGAGAGCAGAGATGTAGGATTGCTTGGATATACCAATGTTAAGAGTCATTTCTTTCCTGGATTTCTTATAAGTTTTTTCCTTTGAGGTGATTGGACTTATGGACTATAGAAAGAAAGAAGTCTCTTGCTGTTATTATAGGTATTTCTAAAGTATACATATTTTCTAATGGTAGACAACACCCAAAGTCTATACACCCATATGCTATCTAGAATTATCAGTGATTCTCATAAATGTGTCCCCATACCCTCTAATGAATAGGCATGTCCTTTCGAAGACATACTCTGGTATATTTATAAGAAATATACTATCAGTGCTGGATCATAGAAATAAATTCCTACATGATGACTGACTTTACCAATAAACTTTGTTGACATGAGAAATTATCTAACCTGCCTCTTCTGTCACATGCACATTAGCCAGGTCATCAAAAGAAGACAAAAATAAGAGAATTCAGAAAAACACTGGGACATCAGAGTCCCATCCAGATCATTAGAACTACTGGAGAACTATGCAAGGATATGTTACACTCCACTGTTCTCAAATCTATCTATTAACTTTCAATCCTACAAAAGTTAATTATACCAACATTGAAAAAAAACCTCTAAAGTATTTTGAGTATAAAAACTAGCTTTTTGAGTGTTAGAGAGAATCTCTCAGTATTTTCAACATGTTTATCCTCTTTTTGGACAGATAATGTTCACTTATAAAATCAGAAATCAGATTTTCATTTTTCTTCCTAAAGGTATAATATTAGGCACTCTTCATACACATTTCTGAAAAATCTCCTTTCTGAGAATATACAACAATAAATATTTCTTACCTGAATCATATGAATAAAGTCCCACTTCTGAATTTCTTTTTTCTCTATGATTCTGTTTTGATATTCAGATGATGTCTCCTTATGCCAAACAAACTTTATGTTCTCAAGGTTTGATGTCTTGGCTACAAGCTCTAAAATACAGGGAAGAGGTGGCACACCATCAATTTTAATTGCAAATGCAGAATCCATTTCCATTTCGAATTTTAATGCAATCAATGTTATATACATAACAGATATAAAGCACATTTTTCTTTTTTATGTAGCTCTGAAAGAGCAGAGAGTTCATCCTGATTTTTTTTCTAGTGTTAAATGAAATTAGAGATGAAAGAGTCAATAAGAAATAATAATGAGAGGGGCTCCTGGGTGGCTTAGTCAGTTAAGCGTCCGACTTTCGCTTAGGTCATGATCTCAAGGTTTGTGGGTTCGAGCCCCGCGTCGGGCTCTGTGCTGACTGCCAGCTCGGAGCCTGGAGCCTGTTTCAGTCTGTGACACCCTCTCTCTCTGGCCCTCCCCTGCTCACGCTGTCTCTCTCTCCTAGAAATAAATAAAACATTAAAAAAATATTAAAAAAAAAGAAATAATAATGAGAATGCTGATCAGACATAGAATATATTGTCTCTGTATTGATGAGGAATCAACTGATGAATTGTATCAATGCCAAACAAGTGATATGATTCTGTAACCCAGGAGTCACTAGACCATGGGCCATGGACTATATCTAGACCATCTCCTCTTTCTAAGTGGACTGCAAGCTAATATATATATACTACTGAATTTCCTGACTGTATGCCTATCTTTTATATCTCATGTCATTGCACCTTAAAATGGCTGAATAAAATCAAAGGAAGAATAATATTTCATGATATGTGAAAATGATATAAAATTCAAATTTTAATGTTTATAAATAAAGTTTTATTGGAACATATGAACACTCAGTTTATCAGTATGATCTATGGCTGCCTCTGTGCAGCGTTGATTAGTTGTGACAGAGATCATGTGGCCTTCTATGTCTAAAACGTTGATTAGAGAAGTTTGCTGACTCCTGCTATAATCCATTAAACACAAGCTCTTTAAGAGCAAGGATTCTGTTTAAATATTTCTGAATGGATTAATGACTCTGTCTCTAAGAAGAAACATCATCAATAGAGGTTGATGACCAGGGAATAGATGAAAAGTCAGTAAAAGAGGAAGTCTAATTATTGACTGTTCATATTTTTGAGGTGTTAGTCATGTCTGCCAAGAAAACAAATTAAATATATTCTTTTCCCAGTAAGCTTACAAAGAAACATATCACAGCAATTATGTTGTTAATGATTGAGGGGACAAATTTGGAATGATAAGCCTTTCGGGATAGGATTTGACATACAACACTATAGGTTACAGGTACCTTTGTACTTGGCAATTTGCTCACCACTTGGCTCAACAACTTCATTGTTGATATGAATTCCTGGATATTGAGCCTGCACTTTGGAAAGAATTTGAAGATCAATTTCACCTAGAAGACAAGCATATGGAACAAATCATGTAAGTCCAAAAGAAATGATTAGGAATAATTTGAGGTAGTTTCTTACCTGTCTTACTTGTACTAGGAAAGTCCAGCATAAGTAAAGAACAATGCTTACCTGTTTCCCTGCCACACTGTCTGTGAAGCTAGGTTGTAAGTGGGAATAATAATATGATTTGAGGAGTGCTATGATTGCTATTCCTTCCTTCATTATATAACCTTCATTTGTTATCTAGTACTCCATTATGTTAACTCAAAGATGCCATTGATTCTAGGACTCCATTAACTTTTCTTTTTGTACAGCTAAGTCAGAAGAAACACTGTCAATTATAATTTTGATTCCATCAACTGAAAGATGTATCCCAATTTCAAAGATGTTAAAATATGGGGAAAAAAAAAGCACCTTAGAATTGATAAACTAGGCTAAACCAGAACCATATAAAATATGTCAGAAGAGGGGCACCTGGGTGGCTCAGTGTCTGACTCTTGATTTCAGCTCTGGTATGATCTCATCGTTTGTGAGTTTGAGCCCCACATCTGGCACTGTGCTGATGCCACAGAGCCAACTTAAAATTCTCTCTCTCCCTCTCTCTGCCCCTCACCCATCTCAAAATAAATAAATAAACTTTAGAGAAATGTCAGAGGAAAAATATGTTAGGTACAAAAAGTGATACAAAAACATGTCAGACATCTACCTTCAGATACATCATGGTCTAGTGCATGACACAGACATGGAAGGAGCCCTGTCAGGTTGCACCATGTGGGAAGAGGAAAGGAGACAGTGAGGAAGAGGGTAGGAGGAGAGGTCAGAGAAATGGAAAGCTTTATGGAAGCAGACCACTCCTGAACTCTGTGTTACAGGGTCAGTGAAAGTTAGCTGAGAGACTTCTGGGAAATGAAGAACTGCAGGTACATAAGATAGCAGGACAGAGATAAGAAATCAGGAAACGGAATGGTACACATGGACTAATAGAAGCTCAGAGTTTTGGAATACTGGACAAGGGAGAGCCTCCAAGAAAAAGGCGATTCTAGTGAGGTAAATGGAGAGGAGGCTATGGCAGAATAGATATTTATTCACTAATTCATGTACCAACAATTATTTGTTTACTACGTGTGTAGCACTGCACTAGGCTCTAGCAAATAATGATGGGAATACCACAGAGATATCTGTGTGGATAAAAATTTAGCTTGTAAGTGACTACATGAGAGAGAGAGTGATAAGTTTGATTGGCCTTGAGTTTCGGACCTGTCTTCTCTACTTACTAGGTGTATATAACTTTCAGCAATTTGCTTTACCTTTCCAAGCTGCATTTTCCTCATCAGAAACATAGCAATAATATAGTGCATAATTAATTTGTTGTGAGAGTTCAGTGAGGCAATACATATAAAACTCAGTGCAATAAATGTTACCTGTTCATTAGTTTTATTGTTATCTTTGAGTGTCGTTCCTCTCTTTCAAAATATCTCCTCTGTCCCTATTGCTGATGCCTCCAACTTATGTTCTGTGTCTATTCTCTAAGGTTATGATGTTGACCTTTACTAAAGTAGACCTGTGTGGTGGTAAAACTAGCGTATGAAAATCATGTTAGTCTTTAACATTTTGGCATAAATGACATTAACAGAACCTTTACAAGGTTAGATATAGCAAGCAACAAAAGCATGTTATAAGACTAGGTCTGGAAGGAAGGAAATGAGGAAGAGAACTCAAAAACAAAAGATACTAGACTAGGAAAAGAGGCTAGTTTAACAGTATCATGAAAGCCCCAAGGACTGGTAATAGGAGCTGGTGGAGGTTGGGAGGGGAAGGAGTGGGAAGGAAGCTGAAATGGAGGATAAAGGAGCCTATGTGAAAATTTTCTGCCCTCACCAACATGAACTTTTTATACCTTTGTTAATAATTCCAGCTCCCACTTACTGGCCACCTACTATTTGGCAAAGACTGTGCTAGGCACTTTACTTGGATCATCTCACTTAATCCTGACCACAATGTTATCACAAACTCCACAATATTATTTCCAAGCACATAAGGTGATTTGAGTAATTTGACACACAGGGGATATTAATATGCCTAAAGTTAAAGGCACAGTTTTCTGACTCTAAAGTGTTACTTCTACTTCGTACTAAGAAATAGAAGGATACTAAGTACTAAAAGGGCACAAGAAATTTTTCTTTTCAATAACTATTTGTGAATGGTAATAATAAAATAAATAATAAATAAAAAATAATAACTAGGGCACAAAGCTGACTAAAAAAAGCCTGTGGACTAATGAGAAACAGATTCTACTTGCCCCAAAGGATCAGAGGCCCCAAATTCTAATCTTGCCTGTATCAACCTGGCCATATATTTTAAACAGAAAAAAATCATCAATTCTGAGGATCCCAAATCCAGCATTTTGAAACTCAGAAGGTTGCAGTAATTTCCCCTTGGGGCTTGATGAACTACTTCTCCTAAGATGGACCCCAACATTGTGGATCTGCCCAAAATGGCTTAATGTATCTAGAACAAATCCAGGGTATATTCCTATATTGTTACTTTCCCAGCCAGCAGAATGCTCTATCACAGTTAGAGCCAGCCAGTCCCTCCTTTTAGGGAAAATGATGGAGGAGACAATGCTAGAATTACAATTGAGATATGGAAACCATGGGTTTACTTAACAGCCTCTAGAGTATGAGCCCATGTGTGGACATGAACATTTGTGTATTCACTGCTGGATCCTCTAGCAGAAATGAATGAACAACAAAAGGAGATAATGAAACTATTACATCAGGAATTAGCACATAAAGTTCATTTCTGACTGCATAAGTTGAGTGATCAGACTTCCTGCCTCTCCTTCATCTTCCAGCAAGGAGGAAGGCAGAGGGGTAGGCTGGGGCCATCCTGAGGAACAAGAGGTGGGAGGGCTTCTGGTCCCCCCTCCCCTGGGCACATTCCATTTGTTGAGCTCCAGTCCCCACACAAGTCTCTGGTCAGAAAGAGGCCTTGTTTTGGGTTATGTTTTGTTTTTGTATAGGAGCCCCAGGCAGGGGTAGCAACACTTTTTAAATAAAAGACAACAGGTCCACTTTATGCTTGTTGTGCTGGTGTTCCATCTGGTTTTGTTTCTTATTCTAAGTTTATTATTATTTTTAACCAAATATTATCATTAGAGTTTTATTTTTGTAAAGTTTTTTTTAAATAACTATTTTATAGTTACAGTATTCTTAGTATTTTATTGTATTTATAGTATTTTATACATAACTATAAAGAAGTTTTATAATAAAAACTTCAATAAATATTTTTAAAAATTATAATAATTTTAATTCTTTACTCACTCCCTACAACTCTCACTTGTAAAAGTATCCTGAGTTTGACAGTAAATAATGCTATCATGCTTATGAGACACTTACTTTCTGTGCTATGTTTATTATTTATGATGAACTCTATTATTTCTTATTGTGATAGAGAGATGGAGATATCACCCAAAATAAAAAAATATTCCTTGATTTCATACCCTACATAGTTTGCTTTCTAGTATCCCTCAGAAATAGGAGACATGCATTTTAAAAAATGATTTATATGAACATCATCAACAAAAAAAGAGTAACAGGTAGTTCACATGTTCTTCAGTATTATGTCCTATAGTCTAGGCTATAGCAATTCTTTAATTATATTTTTTAATATATCACCTGTACTGTTCACTATCCATCTAGTCTCCCAAGCTTTGCTGTTTGCTTCATCCTTCCCTAGCCATGGGTAACTTTTCCTGCCAAATGTTTCTTTACTTATTTTTTTTTTTTTACCCTATTAGCAATCCTTGTTCAGGCCAAAATTATCTGTCTTGGAATACTGAAAAAATACCCTAAAAATCCACCCTATCTTTGATGAACTTTATGTCATCCCGAAAGCCATCACTACAACAATTATTCAAAACTCTGTGCTAAGCAAGTCCATCACTTCCCTGCTTAAAACCTAAGTGCTAATCAATTGGATAAAGTCCAAGCTCCTTAACTAAGCATTGACCACCCTGCCCGATTCCTTATTCTCATCTCTCACAGCCTCATATTTTGAAAGTTTTAGCTCTAGGAACCTTGAGTTTCTTGCATTTTTACCCTTTTTTCTCCCCTCTGTCCTCCATATACAACATGCTCTTCCATGCCTTTAGTCCTTTGCCCATGCCTTCTCCTCTGCCAGGAATGCTCTCCCTTCACTTCCTTATATCATCTAACTCCTATATGTCTTGAACTCTTCTACATTTGAGTAACTACCTTGGTGGTCTTTCCCACAGAGCCTGGAAATAGCATCAAAATCCTTTAGACAGAAACTACCCATCATTTGACTAGAGTTGGCAACAAAGATAAAAACCTTGTGTTCCCTGATCTAAAGTATTCTTTACTTCACTTATTTTATTCACTAGAAAAGGCTTGATTCCAATGGATTTGTTAAAAAGTCCCAAAGACTCTAAAATGCTAGACTGAACAACTGAGCAGGTTTTATCATCAATCACTGAAAAGCAAGTGAGGGGTTATCAGACCCTGTAGTATCACTAGCCAGTAGTAAAGAGATTCAAACAAATAAACAAAAACAAAAACAAAAATAAAAAAGGAAGGAGACCATTTGTTCTTTCTCAACTGAATTCTCCTGAGTAGGAGCTGTGACATTATGAATGCATTCCAGTATAAAACCTATAAATGCTTTTAGAGAGCACACAAGCCAAACTAATGTGCCAAAAGAATGGGGGAAAGTAAACTAGAAATGAATCAATCAAATAATTCAGAAATTGTCAGCAAATTTAGGGGTAAACAAAATAAATGTGTAAGCCAGCAGCCCATTTTTATTGTAGATTGAAAAAGCCTCCTGGGAATCTTAACTTTTGAGTTCTAAAAAATAGCATTTAAGGGGAAGAAGGCTATCACAAAGTCAGTGTCCTTTTATATATGATCTCTCATCAGGCATTGCTTGATCATAGTTCTGACAATAGTAGGCTACTTTTGTTGATTTTTTTTATTTCTGAGAGAGAGAGAGAGAGACAGAGAGAGAGACAGAGACAGAGAGAGACAGCATGAGCAGGGGAGGGTCAGAGAGAGAGGGAGATACAGAATCCAAAACAGGCTCAAAGCTCTGAGCTGGCTGTCAGCAGAGCCCGATGCGGGTCTTGAACCTACGAACTGTGAAATCGTGAGCTGAAGTCAGACGCTTAACCGACTGAGCCACCCAGGTGCCCCTGCTACTTATTTTTTTTTAACGTTTATTTATTTTCGAGAGAGAGAGAATGCATATGGGGACAGGCAGAGCGAGCAGGGAACAGAGGATCTGAAGTGGGCTCTGCACTTGACAACATGAGCCTGATGCAAACTCACAAATCGTGAGATAATGACCTGATCCAAAGTCAGACATTCAACCGACTGAGCTACTCAGGTGCCCCAGGAGACTATTTATTTTTAATATCCTAACCTCTAGATACATAAATGCCAACAATTGTTTGGGTTAACTAAGGCCTTATTATGTGTTTCCCCTTAACATTTTGGAACAAAATCTGCAGTTCCCTGTGACAAATGGAAAAACTATAATGATTAAACAACTCTATTTCAATATACTATCCTTCTTTTGGAGTCTGTGCATTTTATTATGATGTAACTGATTTTCTCAGTTTGTTAATATATGAAACTTTAGCAAAATTGGTAAAATCTAAACAGGTCAAAATGTTACAAAATATTTCATTTCAATATACAATGTTTAGAGAGATACATACCAATTTACAATCATTGGTTATTTCGGGGTAGTGGAATTATAGGTTATTTTTCTTTCTCCCCCTCTTTTTACCTTTTATTCTTGTGACTTGCTCATTCCAGAATTGGAAGCGTGTACCTTCCACTCAATTTACCCATTTTGTCCATACTCCTAAACCCCACCCCTCTGGCAACCATGTTTGTTCTCTGAATATATGAGTCTGTTTTTGCTTCGTTTGTTTTAATTTTTATTTATTTTTTAATTGTTTTGTAACGTTTGTTTATTCTTGAGAGAGAGAAAGAGAGAGAGAGAAAACACTAGCAGGGAAGGAACAGAGAGAGAGGGAGACACAGAATCTGAGCAGGCCCCAGGCTCTGAGCTGTCAGTACAGAGCCCAATGCGGGGCTTGAACTTACAAACTGCAAGATCATGACCTGAGCCTAAGTCAGACACTTAACTGGCTTAGTCACCCAGGTGTCCCATGGTTGTTTGTTTGGTTTTTTAGACTCCATTTATAAATTAAGTCATATGGTATTTGTCTTTCTCTGACTGATTCAATTCACTTGACCATAATACCCTCTAGGTCTATCCACGTTGTTGCAAAATGTCTATATATCATTCTTTTTTATGGCTGAGTAGTGTGTGTGTGTGTGTGTGTGTGTGTGTGTGTGTGTACACTATACCTTCTTTATCCATTTATCAATCGATGGATACTTAGGTTGCTTTCATATCTTGGCTATTGTAAATAATGCTGCAGTGAACATAGGGGTGCATATTCCTTTCCAAATTAATGCTTTTGTTTTCTTTGGGTACATCCTCAGAAGTGGAATTGCTGGATTGTATGATACTTCTATTTTTAATTTTTTGAGGAACCTCCATAATGTTCCTCAAAGTTGCTGCACCAATTTACATTCCCACCCATGTGCATTTTCTCCACATCCTTGCCCAGACTTGTTATTTCTTGTCTTTTTTTTTTTTTTTAATGTTTATTTGTTTTTGAGGGAGAGAGGAAGACAGAGTGCAAGCAGGAGAGGAACAGAGAGAGAGAGAGGGAGACACAGAATCTAAAGCAGGATCCAGACCTTGAACTGTCAGCACAGAGCCTGACACAGGGCTCAAACCCACAAACTGAGACTATGATCTGAGCTGAAGTTGGACGCTTAACTGGCTGAGCCACCCAGGCACCCCTCTGGTCTTTTTGATATTGGCTACTCTGACTAGTGTGAGGTGATATCTCATTGTGGTCTTGATTTTCATTTACCTGATGATTAGTGATGTTGAACATCTTTGCATGTGTTTGTTAGTCATCTATGTGTCTTCTTTGGAAAAATGTCTATTCAGATCCTCTGCTCATTTTTAATTGAATTGTTTAGTTATTTTGTTTGTTCGTTTGTTTGTTTTGGTGTTGAGTTGTAAAAGTTCTTTATATATTTTGGATATTAATCCCTCATCAGATATAGGATTTGGCATTCTATAGGTTGCCTTTTTTTTTTTTTTTTTTAATTTCCTTCACCATGCAAAGGATTTTGTTTCGGTGTAGTTACAATAGTTTACTTTTGTTTTTGTTTCCCTTGCCTAAGGATACAGATTCAGAAAAATATTTCTAAGACCAGTGTCAAAGAGTTTATTGCCAATGTTTTGTTGTAGGAGTTTTAGGATTTCAGCTGTCACATTGAGACCTTTAATCCATTTTTAGTTTAATTTTATATATGGTTTAATAAGGTGGTTCATCTTTTGCATGTAGTCTAGGTTTTCAAGCACCATTTACTTAAGACACTCTTTTCCCTATTGTATATTCTTGCCTCCTTTGTTGTAAACTAATTGACCATATTAAATGTAGGTTAATTTCTGGGACCTATATTCTATTCTTTCGATTTGTGTGTCTATTTTGTGGCACTATGTGCCAGTACTGTACTGTTTTGATCACTACGCTTTGTCATATAACTTAAGGTCCAGAATTGTGATGCTGCCAGCTTTGCTTTTCTTCCTCAAGATCGCTTTGGCTATTTGGGGTCTTTTGTGGTTCCATCCAAATTTTATAATTGTTTTTTCTAGTTGTTTTGAAAAATGCTATTGGCATTTTGATAGGGATTGCATTAAATGTGTAGATTGCTTTGGGTAGTATAGATATTTGAACAATATTGTTCCTCCAATCCATGAGCATGGAATGTCTTTGTTTTACTTTGTGTTGTCTTCAATTTCTTTCATCGGTGTTTTATAGTTTTTAGAGTAAAGGTCTTTCACTTCTTTGGTTAGGTTTATTCCTAGATATCTTATTATTTTGGGTGCAGTTGTAAGTGGGATTGTTTTCTTAATTTCTCTTTCTGCTGCTTCATTATTGGTATATAGAAATGCAATTGATTTCTGTACGTTGATTTTGTATCCTATGAATTTACTGAACTCGTTTATCAGTTCTATCTATTTTTTGATGAAATTTTAGGGTTTGCTATACATAGTTTCATGTCATCTGCAAATAGTGAAAGTTTGACTTCTCCCTTACTGATTTGGGTGCCTTTAAGTTCTCTTTGTTGAAAACTTAAATAAAATAAAAGTGGTGACAATGGACATCATTGTATTGTTCCTGACCTATGGGAGAAGCTCTCAGTTTTCCCCATTGAACATATTAGCTGTGGGTTTTTCATATACTCCCTTTATTATGTTGAGGTCTATTCCCTCTCAGCCTACTTTGTTGAGGATTTTTATCAAGAATAGATGTAGTTTTGCTCATGGATAGGAAGAATAAATATAGTTAAGATGTCATTACTACCTAAAGCACTCTACACATTCAATGCAATTCCAATCAAAATTGCACCAGCATACTTCTCAAAACTAGAACAAACTATCCAAAAATTTGTATGGAACCACAAAAGACCCCGAATAGCCAAAGTAATACTGAAAAATAAAACCAAAACGGGAGGGATCACCATCCCAGACTTCAGCCTCTACTACAAAGCTGTCATCATCAAGACAGTATGGTATTGGCACAAAAACAGACACATAGACCAATGGAACAGAATTGAGAACTCAGAAGTGGACCCAAAAGTATACAGCCAACTGATCTTTGACAAAGCAGGAAAGAATATCCAATGGAAAAAAGACAGCCTTTTTAACAGATGGTGTTGGGAGATCTGGACAGCAACATGTAGAAGAATGAAACTAGATCATTTTCTCACACCATGCACAAAAATAAACTCGAAATGGATAAAGGACCTGAACGTGAGACAGGAAACTATCAACACCCTAGAGGAGAAAGCAGGAAACAACCTCCTTGACCTCCACCGCAGCAACTTCTTACTTGACACATCCCCAAAAGCAAGGGAATCAAGAGCAAAAATAAATTGTTGGGACCTCATCAAGATTAAAAGCTTCTGCACAGCCAAGGAAACAACCCAGAAAATTAATAGGCAACCAACGGAATGGGAAAAGATAGTTGCAAATGACATATCAGAGAAAGGGTTAATATCCAGAATCTATAAGGAACTCACCAAACTACACGCCCGAAAAACAAACAACCCAGTGAAGAAATGGGCAGAAGACATGAACAGACACTTCTCCAAAGAGGACATCCAGATGGCCCACAGACACATGAAACGATGCTCAGCATCCCTCCTCATTAGGGAAATACAAATCAAAACCACACTGAGATACCACCTCACGCCAGTCAGAGTGGCTAAAATGAGCAAATCAGAGAACTCGAGATGCTGGCGAGGATGTGGAGAAACGGGCACCCTCCTACACTGTTGGTGGGAATGTAAACTGGTGCAGCCCCTCTGGAAGACAGTGTGGAGGTTCCTCAGGAAACTAACAATAGAACTCCCCTATGACCCAGCAATAGCACTGCTAGGAATTTACCCAAGGGATACAGAAATGCTGAGGCATAGGAGCACGTGTACCCCAATGTTCATAGCAAGACTCTCCACAATAGCTAAAACATGGAAAGAGCCTAAGTGTCCATCAACAGATGAATGGATCAAGAAGATGTGGTTTATCTATACCATGGAATACTACATGGCAATGAGAAACAATGAAATCTGGCCATGTGTAGCAACATGGATGGACCTTGAGGGTGTTATGCTGAGCGAAATTAGTCAGGCAGAGAAGGACAAATATCATATGTTTGCACGTATAGGAGGATTAGGAGGAACTTGACGGAGGAACAACGGGGAGAAGAAGGGCGGAAATGGTGGGGGAAAGGGAGAGAGGCAAACCATGAGAGACTCTTGAATGCTGAGAACAAGCTGAGGACTGATGGATGTAGGGGGGAGGGGGGGATGGGCATGGAGGAGGGCACTTTGGGGATGAGCACTGGGTGTTATGTGGAAACTAATTTGACAATAAACTACTTGTAAAAAAAATTTTTTTAAATAAATATATTATAAATATTGTAATAAAGAAGACATTTTAGATATAAAAAAAAGAATAGATGTAGTTTGTCAAATGCTTTTTCTGCATCTGTTGAAATGATCATATGGTCTTTATTGCTTCTCTTGATTGATGTATCACACTGATTGATTTGCAAATATTGAACCACCTTGCATCCTGGGAATAAATTTCACTTGATTATGTTGAATTTTTTTTTTTAATTGTGTGTTAGATTCTGTTTGTCAGCCTTTTGTTGAGGATTTTTGCATCTATGTTCATCACCGATATTTGGTCTGTAGTTCTACTTTTTAGTGGTGTCTTTATCTGGTTTTGGTGTCTGGGTAATGCTGGTCTCATAGAATGAATATGAAAGTTTTCCTTGCTTTTTTATTTTTATTTTTTTGGAATAGTTTGAGAAGACTAGGTTTTAACTCTTCTTTAAATTTTTGCTATAATTCGCCTGTGAAGCCATCTGGCCTTGGATTTTTGTTTGCTTGTAATTTTTTTGATTACTGATTCAATTTCTCTGCTGGTAATTACAAATTTTCTTCTTTTTTTGGTTTTAGTAGTTTATATGTTTCTAGGAATTCATCCATTTCTTCTAGGTTGTCCGTTTTGTTGGCATATAGTTTTTCATAATCTTTAACAGTTATATTTCTGGGTGTTGTTTGTTAATTTCTCCTCTCTCACTTGTGAATCTATTTATATGTGTCATTCTCTTTTTTGCTTCATAAGTCTGGCTAGCAGGTTATCAATTTTATTGAGGTTTTTCAAAGAACCAGCTCCTAGTTTCACTGATATATTCTGTTGTGTTTTTAGTTTCTATATAATTTATTTCTGTTCTACTCTTTATTATTTCCTTCCTCCTGCTGGTCTTAGGTTTTGTTTGTTGTACTTTTTCTTGCTCCTTTAGGCGTAAGGTTAGGTTATTTGAGATTTTTCTTGCTTCTTGAGGTCAGCTTATATCGCGATAAATTTCCTTCTTAGAACTGCTTTTGCTGCATCCCAAAGGTTTTGGCCTGTTATGTTTTCATTTTCATTTGTTTCCATTTTTATTTCTTCTTTCGTTTTCTGGTTGATCTATTTATCGTTAAGTAGCATGTTATTTAACCTGCGTGTATTTGTGGTCTTTTCAGATTTTTTCTTGTGGTTAACTTCTAGTTTTACAGTGTGTTAATCAGAAAAGATGAAGATGATTTTGATCTTCTTGAATTTTTGAGGCTTGTTTTTTGGCTTATTATGTAATCTGTTCTGGAGAATGTTCCATGTGCCCTTGAAAAGAATGTGTATTCTGCTGCTCTAGGATGGAATGTTCTGAATATATCCGTTAAATCTATTTGTTCCAGTCTGTCATTCAAAGCCATTGTTTCCTTGTTGGTTTTCTGTTTAGATGATCTGTCCATTGATGTCAGTGGGGTGTTAAAATCCCCTACCATTATTGTATTATTATCAATTAGTTCCTTTATATTTGTTACTGTTTTATATATGTGGGTGTTTCTATGTTGGGTGCATAAATATTTACAATTGTTATATCTTCTTAGATTATTCCCTTTATTATTACATAATGTCCTTTGTCTCTTGTTAGAGTCTTTGTTTTAAATTCTGTTTTGTCCCATATAAGTATTACTACTCTAGCTCTCTTTTGACATCCATTTGCATGACAGATGTTTCTCCATCCCCTCACTTTCAATCTGCAGGTGACTTTAGTTCTGAAATTAGTTTCTTATAGGCAGCATATAGATGGTTCTTGGAATTTTATACATTTCATCACCCTAAGTCTTTTGATTGGAGCATTTAGTCCATTTACATTCAAAATAATTATTGATAGATATGTATTGCCATTTTATTATTTGTTTTGTGGTTGTTTCTGTATATTTCCTCTGAACCTTTGTCTTTCTTTCATGATTTGATGTTGTTCTTTAGTGATATATTTGGATTTCTTTCTCTTTATTCTTTATTTTTTTTTAAATTTTTTTAATGTTTTTATTTATTTCTAGGAGAGAGAGAGAGAGAGACAGCATGAGCAGGGGAGGGTCAGAGAGAGAGGGAGTCACAGACTCTGAAACAGGCTCCAGGCTCTGAGCTGGCAGTCAGCACAGAGCCCGACGCGGGGCTCGAACCCACGAACCGCGAGATCATGACCCAAGCGAAAGTCGGACGCTTAACCGACTAAGCCACCCAGGCGCCCCTCTCTTTATTCTTTAGATATTTATTAGTGGTTTTTGATGTATGGTTACCAATAGGTTTGCATATAACCTTTTCTGCGTATAGCAGTCTATATTAAGTTGATGACCATTTAAGTTTGAACCCATTCTTTATTTTTCTTCTCCCCATATTTTAAGTATATGTTGCCATATTTTATATCCTTTTAGTTTTTGACTTCACTGACTGATTTTTTTATAGAATAATTAATTTTTACTGCTTTTGTGTTTCTTACCTCTGTACTGTAACTTTTGGTCTCTTCTTTCTATTCAGAGAGTCGTGTGTGTGTGTGTGTGTGTGTGTGTGTGTGTGTGTGTATTTCTGGCAATGTGGTTTAGTGGTCATGAACTCCTTTAGTTTTTGTTTGTTTGGGAGAATATTTCTCTCTCCTGTATTCATAATGATAGCCTTGTTGGATAGAGTATTCTTGGCTGCAGATTTTTCCCATTCAACACTCTGAATGTATCATGCCACTCCCTTCTGGCTAAGAAAGTTTCTACAGCAAAATCTCCTGCTAGCCTTATGGGTTTTGCCTTGCATGTTATTGTCTTTTTTTGTCTTGATGCTTTTAAAAACTTTTTCCTTATCACTATACTTTGCCAATTTAATTACAATATATCTTGGTATGTATCTGCCTTTCTTGATTTTGATGGTGCTTTTAGACCTGAATATCCTTCCCCAGATTGTAGTGGTGTTCAGCTATTATATCTTTACATAAATTTTCTCCCCCCACCTTCTTCCAGTGTTATTTTTTGTCAAACAAAACATGCTTATTTTGACTTACAAAGTTAAATGAACACTAATTTCTTAAATCTCCCTCCTTGCAAATCTCTTTTCTTTTCTTTTTTTTAAATGTTTTATTTATTTCTAAGAGAGAGAGAGAGAGAGAGACAGCGTGAGCAGGGAAGGGGCAGAGAGAGAGGGAGTCACAGACTGAAACAGGCTCCAGGCTCTGAGCTGGCTGTCAGCACAGAGCCCGACGCGGGGCTCGAACCCACGAACCGCGAGATCATGACCTAAGCGAAAGTCAGACGCTTAACCAACTAAGCCACCCAGGTGCCCCACAAATCTCTTTTCTTTGTACCACTCTGTCCCTGAAATTAGCCACAACTATAAAATAACTTCTCATTGCTCTTTTTAGGCTATGTTAAATGCTTTACTTAATTTTACAGTCAAATATTTTGTGGTTGTAATATCTTGATTTCATATGAGCCACATTTTAACTTTATTATGCCTATATTTAGAGGGATATATATTTGAAACCCATGACAGTGGAACTTATAAAAAGTTCAAAAACAAGGAAAGGGGGGAATCTCATCTTCTAGACATCTTTTCTCCACTCCCTAAACTTCAACGATATATTGAAATAGCAGAGGAATGTGGTGTTTTTGCTCTAAATCCAAGTCAGCTGATTAAAAATGGAAAAACTATGAAAAGGAAAAGTTAGATGTTATCGATAGACAAAACTGGGCTCAAATTTAGTATTTACCAGAATTACCTTATACATACATATTAATATCTCTGCCCTTTAAAGTACATACCTATAAATTAGGATAATGTGGTTTATGCTACTGAGTCATTGTAAAGGTTGAAAGCACTATATGGAGGTAATATACTTCAGTCTTCAGTTCATGATTATATAGTAATTGCTAAAGAAATTGAAACTATTATATTCAGTAAATTCAGCAAATATTTTTGAGCACCTACTAAATGTCAGGCTCTAATCAAAGGATATATAGTAATGAATAATGCAGATGAAAACATTCAGCTGTTATGGATGATGATAAGCACCATAAAGAAAAACCAAGTCAAAAAAGAATGAGGGGAAAGCCATGTTGGGGGGGGGGGTGTGATTTTTAACTGGATGGTCAAGTAGGCTTCATGGAAAAAGTGACACTTAACAGAAAGTTGAAGGAGACTGGGAATCAGGGAAATCAGATTTTCCCTTCTAAATGGGCAGCCCCATAATAAAATGACAATTGGGAAGAGTGCGCAGCATGTATTCATATTGTCTGCTTTGTTCTTCTGACTTAGCCTACATCAAATGAAACACAAATCCCAGCTTAAGAACCCTGGGTCTTCCCCAAATGAGAAAATCTGCAGATCAAAAGAAAAAAAAATGGAGTATTAAAGACCGTGGAGATATCTCTTGCCATTTGATTTCCATCTATTATTGCTTCATTTCTCATATCAAAATATGGGTGAATTCTTTAGATTATCAGCAGGAAAAATTTTATTCTATTACATGTTGCATTAAGATTATTATCTTCCTTGTTCTCTCTACTAGAATATCGAGCATGAAAAAAATTGTTTGTAGGGAGAAAAATTGCCCAGATAACTCTGTGCTTAGGTATGAAAAATAATTTCAGCTATGGGTTTGCAACCAGAGCAAGAACTATCTGATTCTGAGCAGCAGTGGTAAAGATAGAAGATTGTTGACAAGATCACCTCATCTCTCTCTCCTTCTCTCTCTCTGTCTCTGTCTCTTTTTCCTGGGTAAGTATTGAGTATCCAGCATTGAGGCAACTCTGTCAGTACGGAAATAGGAGAGTAGAATATTAAAATAGCTATAAGGTCTCAGGAAGGGGATTATAAATATAAATTCTGAGTCAAAAGGGCATTGCCATTTGCTTTCTTGTGTCTTCTGGCTGTTAGCCCGGGAAAAACAAAACTGCCTGGATGCTTGGCAACTGCAGGAAGCCTAAGAAAAGCCATGCTGCCAAAATGTTGTATGAAATACAAACTTAGAGAAAATGTTCCAAAGAGTGTTGAACATTCAAATGTAGAGAGATTTGATAGACAACTCACATAAAAGACTGAATTTTGCCTTAACTTTTAGTTTGTAAATTTTAAACATATAGATATTTGACTGCTACATTAGCACATATATAGAGAGAAGTAAATTTTATCTATGTAATACTATGTTTAAAAGTTATATTGAGTTACCCTTAGTGAAGTGCCAAATTTCTATGTTCCTCAAGCCCAAAGACAGGATTTATAAGATGAAACTACTTGAACTGGCAAAGACAGTCCAAGATAATCATGTAGATGGTGTGATTTCATCAATATTGGCATGCATGCATGTTCTCTCGTGCTTCTTCTCTGTCTCAAATAACCTTCACAAGCTCTCATAAGAGCCTGCAACGTTAATAATTGTTAAAATACAAATGTTGTTGAGAATTATCAGTGATTTATACCCTTTATGAGTAGAGTCTGAGGACCTGTTGTCCTCATGGAATAAAAAGCAAGAAATAATCAGTATTATCAATAGTATCTCAAGGAGGAGACAGTGGACAACCACCATCTTTTTTGTTTACCCTTAGCTCATCATCATGGCTAACATGTACTTGGAGTAGGTACGATAGAATCTGTGTACTCTGAAGAAGATTTCTGCTAAGCTACAACACAGATGAGATGGTTCTTAAAACATTTGTACAAGTATAATGCTATTTGCCAGTGAGTAAAAAATGGCCAAAGGACAACTGACCCAAAAACTGTCCAAAAAGCAGTGCTTTGGACATGAGCTACAGAGCTAAAGTTGCTATCAGAAGTCAGTCTACTCTTTATCATCACCTGTCATCATCTATAAGATTATAGTTTTAACTGGATTTATTTTTTCTGTCCCTAGCTATAAAATACTGTAGAAAACTTGAGAAATAGACAAAGGAATAAAGTAGAAAATAAAATAAATACCTCACCACCAGAGAAAACAAAAGTTAACATTTTGGTTTATTTCCTTCTGAGTTCTTCCCTTTACTTAAAAAAAACAATTTCCTTTATTCTACATAAGTGAGATTATTATGTATATGAGTTATTTTGATTTTCTTACTTGAAAGTTAAACCACTAATATATCAAAATTTGTTTAAATGAGTTATTTGTGGCAGCAATACTATATCCTCTAAAATGGATATGTGGTGGGGCGCCTGGGTGGCTCAGTCGGTTAAGCGTCCGACTTTCGCTTGGGTCATGATCTCGCGGTTCGTGGGTTCGAGCCCCGCGTCGGGCTCTGTGCTGACTGCCGGCTCAGAGCCTGGAGCCTGTTTCAGTCTGTGACTCCCTCTCTCTCTGACCCTCCCCTACTCACGTTGTCCCTCTCTCTGTCTCCTTGAAATAAATAAAACATTAAAAAAAATAAATTAATTAAAAATAAAATAAAATAAAATGGATATGTGGAATAATTGATTTAACTATTATCTTTGATATTATAAATACAATATAAATTTATATAAATATATGCGCTTATATGTGGAAATATATAAAATATGTATTTACATATGTAAATACATGTACATATTATATATGTATTTACATATGTAAATACATATTTTATCTATAGTTATATAGTTATATGTAGTTAGTTTAAAAATTTTCACCATCATGAAGAACCTGACAATAAATCATGACTTTTTCTGCAAAATCTTAATTTTTTTCAGATTAATTCCAAGAACCAGAATTGGTGGTTAGAATGAGACCCTTTATTTTTGGTGGTGTTAAAAATAAAAATACAAAACAGAAAAAGCCTAGGGACAAGGGTTCTAGATGCTGAGAAAGGATGCAGGCTGAAGAACTGTAACGCAATTCTAAGAGGCCCCCTCATTGGCCAGGAACAATCTAATTGCTGGAGCACTTGGAAATGGGAGGGGGGTGGTAAGGGGCCAGTGGTAACAGGGTGGAAGCAGAGATGTCCAGGAGTCCATGAGGAAGGGCTGAAGCAGCAGCTGGGGTGTGTTAGGACAGCAGGGGAGTGGCTATTTATTATGTCAATCTTTTTACAGCCAGCATGACCAGGCATTTGTGTATTAGATGAACATCAGAACTCTTCTTGACACAATGTCACATTACTTTCAGGAAAATTTCATTTAATTTCATGCCTTTACTTTTTGTACATGAAAGCTTCCACATCCTTATCATCTCATGAGTATTACATATTGGCTTTTTAAATCTCCTCAAACTGTTCTCAGTAAAAGATTTAATTTTTTGTCCAAGTCGGTTGCTTATTTTTGTATTAAATATGATTATTAGCTAACTAATCCAACATGTTTTCATCATTTCTATCAGTTTCTATCAGTTTCATCATTTCTATCTTGCTAATAGAGACAAAGCTACAGAAGACCCTGTGCATGGACCCCAATCTCTATATATTTTTAGGTTCACCATCCATAAAATAAAGATGGTAACAGACCCCCTGCACCAGGGTTGCATGAGTGTGTATATTAAATCACAAAGTTTTATTCAGTAGTAAATGTCAAGTGGAAGCCTATTTACTAATTAAGAGATTGTCTTACACTGTTATAAAAGAACTGGTGAGATACAAAATTTTCCTTCAGGACAATTACAGATAAGCACATGCTAAGGACTTCCAAGTACATCGTAGCTACTCAAAACTGTGAATGAAAACACTCATATATTAACAAAACAAGAATGTGGATCTGTCATATTGCTTTCTATCTGTTTTATCTATATCAGGCCATTACTGAGTTCTTATTAATTCTAAGGCTGTACAACTGAGTTTATTGGCTTTTCTAAGTATACAGTAATTTAATCTGCAAATAATGGTAAGTGTGTCTTCACTTTGCTCATTATCCTGTTTTCCTGTTTCAAGCCTTATTGAATTCGTCAAAACAATCTTGTTTACTCTGGCTTTAATGCCAGTGGTCCCAATGTTGTAATATTATGTTTGCGTCTCTCAAATTGGTAATGTATCTGTTGTTAACAATACTTCTGTGTTCACTGAAGGGGTTAATTATTTTGTTTAAAATATATATGAAGAAATAGTTTATTTTTAAATGAGATAGTTATGAATGCCTTTAACAAATGCCTTTATATCTGAGGCCCCATGCTATGATTAACCAAAGTAGACAGTCCTAAATTCTCTAGTCAATCAGTAAACTCCCTATCCTTCTATAGAATTAACTGCTAGCGTGCTGCATATTAATAAAATAGTACTTACTCATTTCAAGTTATAAGCAATCTGAATACAGGTTAAAAATTATCTAGCTATATACAAGTCACAGTTAAATTCCACTTCCTTAATATAGCCAAACATGGTGTTAGCCATACCACTCTGGAGAAATGCCTACCTTTTTCTAGAAGGTTACTCATGAAACCATAGCTTTTCTAGACCAAAAGCACCGTTAATGGCCCCACCATCAAAGAAATCAGTGCCTAAGTCCTTTCTACATGTTGTCTGAGAAGTAACTTTTTAGCCTATGCTGCTGCCAAGAGTCAAAGATAATGCCTTCTGTCAAGATAGGTGCTTTCACTTCTGGGCAGGTTTGATCATTTCTAAATTATAATATTGGATCAAGAAATCTTTTTCTCCTTTTATCATTGGTTCTTTAGCAGCAAATATTCTGTAGTTTGATCAACAGGAAATATCTGAAGATGGGAATATGCACAGTAAAAAAAATTATTTTCTGAGCCCCCCCAAAAATCCCCTAATTCTCTGTATTTCCCCAGTCATTCCCAATTTGCTAATACAGACTATTGACTTACTCTGAATCACTGGAAAACATTAATCTTTGCTTCTTACCACCTCCTGGCTTCTAAACCTGACACACTGGCTTGTTTAGTTCCTCCCCTAATTATATTTGTTTCACTTCTTTCCAACTAGCTTAAAAAATTAAACTTATGTGTCACCTTAACATGTCATTTGTGAGCAGAGATAAAAATCAATAATCTGAAAAGATTAAATTTTCAAACAGTTGGTTATTACTAAGTACCTAATATCCTCTTTTCCAAGTAAATAATTAACTTCTATATCTGTTTAATGTAATTTGTTGAACTGGACTAAAGTCAAGAACTGGGATTTTGTTCTGCTTTGGTGGTTCTCAGGTTTCTTATCTTTAAAATTAGATGTTTATGATATCCAAACTTTTCTCTTTTTTAACCTCAGTAGGAATGCTGATGTCTATATGTGGCAGAACAATAAAACTACCTAACTGCTGCCAACATATGTCAGCATAATTATTACCAAAAAAATGTTATGAGAGTGTTCATACTGCCTATATTTCATTTGTGAGTTGCTTCAGTTGATTAAAAATTACCTATTAACATACATACTATTATTGTTATGGCAATTGAGTAAGTACACTAAAGGTTAGTAAAAATAGAAGTAGAAAGTTAGATACAATAAGATTATTTCAGTATCGTTTTGTCTAATCCTTATAAAACTTTCTGGAATTTGAACATAAGAACTGAACACAGATTCTCCTTTAAGCAAAGCCCAGAGCAAGAAGAATGCATTGCCCATTACTGCCTTCTGGAACATTTTTCCAGGAGTAAATGCATGCACTATAAATAAGTAGCATTCTCCTTTACCAAAAAAGAATATGGATTTCTTTTTCTCCATGTACTATGTAGCATAAAGATACAATATTCATTAAAAATCAAATAATAATGAAGCTCCATTAGGTGGTTAATTTGAAGAAGCATCAGTATTGAGGATGAACCAAAAAGCATATTCTGTGAGACTTAGAATACAGTGCAGCTGTTCTTGATATCTAAAAACAGCTGCTGAAGTGAACATGGTATGAGTACTTCAAGATCTTGAATAAAGCAATTCCAGCTACTTTGTGTGTCATTAAAGCACAAACTCATGCACTGTACACAACACAACTTTATATTTCCCAGTGTGGGCTCTGGAAAAGCTACATGGTCTGTATTTCCTTTCATGATGTTTTCCCCTGATTTCCTCTCCTTCTTTATTTTTGAGTTCACATACATATTTGGTACATTTTCCTAACATTAAATATATAATCTGTGGCTAGCAGTGTGATTTATCAGTTGTATTTAATTGATGTGGAAGAATAAAGATGGCATTAAAAAGTTTGCCATGAATTTCCTCTCTTTTGAAGTGGGCAGAGCCCTAACAATTGCTCAGCTTCTGAATTGAATAGCCAAACACCTTTCTCAAAAACGTTACTTTCTCTTCAACTATGGAATCTCTCTCCATACAATCACCAACCCCTACAGAAGAGAAGCAGAAGACAGAAAGGGTGCATATGTATCCCCCAGTCATGTCTGAAAATAAAAATAGGCTGTCAAAGAACATGAGCCTTAAGTGATATAAAAGCAGTAATTTCATTTAGAGAGGTTTTTAGTTTGTTTGCTTTTGATTTGTTTTTCCATTGTGGTGGGAAGAAGTGGTAGCACCATTATGAATGCAGAGAAAATATTTGCACCAAAGATATGTAGAAAATGATCTGCAGATACCTGGACAACCAGGAAGAGAGCATCCAAAGAGTGAAACCAGAGGGGTCAATAAGCTATGAAGGAAGTAGAACCTTGTAAGATACATTATGGAAGGGGCACCTGAGTAGGTCAGTCAGTTAAGTGTCTGGCTTCAGCTCAGGTCGTGATCTCATGGTTCATGAGTTTGAGCCCCACAAAGGGCTCTGCACTAAAGGTGCTGATGGTGTGGAGCCTGGCTGGAATTCTCTCTCTCTCTGTCTCTCTGTCTCTCTGTCTCTCTCTCTCTCTCCCTCCCCCTCCCCCTCTCTCCCTCCTTCCCTCCCTCCCTCCCTCCCCCCTCCTCTCTCTCTTTCTCAAAATAAATAACTAAAAATAGAAAAAAAAATATTATGGGAGCTGAGCACAAGTACTAGATAGGGCCAATGGTTCTGTTTGCCATGAATTGGAGTTCAGTGACAGGCTTGAAAGGATACTAAAGCCACAGGATAATGCAAAACTCTCAGGCATGCTATAAATTGCAAATCGTGTGGGGAGACCATTTCTCTAAGGCAAATACAGGAGGTTCCTCATTGTACAGTGATACATTGTTCTTCTACAGAGGGCTTGTAGTTAGGCGATGACAGGTTGTCAGATAAGCATCTCCCAGTTCCTGTGTGAGCACTCAAACTAACTTAAACGGGTCCTCTCCCTACCACACACTGCTTTTTTCATTCCAGGAACATGTAGACCTAGGAATTTTAAATAAATCAATTTTAATTTCATGTAGCTTATTTACTTGAGCAGAGAAAGCTAAGTTATCCATAACTTGAATTTCCATTGGAGTTCTTATATTTCTGATCAGCTTCTTAGGAAGAATAACCTTAAAGTGCACTCATATTCTCCCCAAAGCAGAGCCTGTTATTAATACAATGTTAAGGCCCAGTCAGAAAAACTCCAAGTGTTGCTACCTTTGTTTTGATAAGTTCTCTATATTAGCTTCTATGTGCACCTTTTATGTAAGGAATCACTGTGTGGGCCAAATGTTCCTTTCTCTAGATAGCTTATAAGCATCTGGATAAATATACATTAGAAATTCAATTAACTTTATATTAAAAGGTCAATTAACTTGGGCCATGATGAAGATTGTTTTTAATTACTTTTCCTTGTAGTTCCTCACTTCTTGTCCAAGCACAAGTGACACTATCAAACGATAGTCCCATTGACTGCTGGATGCTTGAAACTAGTATGCAAAACTCACTGGAAAGGACTGTCTAGGTTAAATGAATTCACTTCTATAATCCTTAGAACTTAGAATATCAGTAGGCAACAATCCTTAGAACTTAGAATATCAGTAGGCAACAAGAGGGTATTTTAGCTTAAACAATCTCTATAATATCATTCATGACAATATATTTCATTATCTGTCCTTGTTGGTTTTTATTTTCTTGGTGAAAGATGATTATAAAGAAAATTATATTAAGAGTTAGCCCTCATTACATTATATCACACACAGTATATTTTATGAAAAAATGAATAAATTATTACATAAAACTAGTAATTCTATTCCATTAGAGGGCTCCTGATTATCTTGGTGTAAACATGGTCCACAATTTAACTCAGTCATGTGTCACTAGAGTACTTATACTTAAGAAACTCAAGAGATTAACACCTGACACTATATAACAAGTTATAGTGTAGTGTCAACCTGTTACCAAGAAATAACCAGTACTAAGCCATTGCTCAGTCAAAAGAAAATAAAGATATAAATGTGTGAATAATATATTTAACTATATTTTATATACTGATATATTGACTCAGATCAATATAGCAAATTAAAAATAAATACTACTCAGGCAAAATCTGCACATGAAATTTTTTGTTTTATTTTTGAAGAAGGGATCAGCCTGTACCTTATAGGCATAGTAACAATGTGCTAAGCATGATACAAATGCCATCTATATAATCCTCACTACAACCTTGTGGGATATAATTCATTGTTTCCATTTTACTGATGAGCAAACAGAAGCTTATGTTTTAGCTAAGGGCAGGCAGTTTCACACCACACCCGCATCAATCTGCTTCTCCGGATTTTCCATTTTCTCTTAGGATGAAAGCATAGGTCTAAGAGTAGCAAGACCATGAAGTGCTTATAAAAGTAGGTTTAGGAGTGTGCTGAACGTTGGAGGGTAGTTTTGGAACTGAATCAGAAGAAGGGAATAGTATTGGCCAGTGTAACTCAAAGAGTTGGGTCACAACGGTGTAAGTGAATGGTGTCATTAAACATATTTTCTCCCATAGTGATACTTTCTCAAAGAAGGGAGCTGTGCACTGGTTTGCATTCCAGTACATTCTTCTTATCTCCTCCTGGACCAGTAAGTTTGCAAAGCAGCAAGCAGTCCATGGACCTCACTTAAGGGGCACAAGCTTAAAGACTATCTAATGAAATTTCCCTTTATTGTGAACAGTTAGATCGTTTTGCACAAAAGTTATCCTCAAAGCCATCCTATGTGTTTTTCCACTTATAAAATAGAATGAAATCTTATCCATATTCCAGATATTAATGAAGGCTTAAGTCCTAAGTGTTATAAAACTTTGGGGGGGGGGGGGCTTAATCGTAGTTGAAGTGATCCTGCTCTTACTAGTTTTAATAAGCTAATCTCATCCAGGAGCAAAGAAAAATAGTTTTCTTAAAGAATGAACAAGATTGCCATCAAAAAGCATGATGTTTGGAGTGAAATACAAATTTTAAAAATGTGTTATTCATACCTGCACCTCCGCCAATGCTTAGAATCTTAATTTCTGATTTTGTATCTCCAATCCTGAAAAAAAAATTATGTAGTTTAAGAAATAATCACCATGTGCTTTGTAAAACCTGATTATCAACTCTAGTTGAAGAGAACAAATTATAGTGAAAAAAACTAAGCAAACATGAAAGGTCACACTCATGGCAGTGATTACACTGGTGTCTTTAGAATCTTCAGAAACTATGTCCCACTCATTAATGATCTTGAACTAGGAGACTTTTAGAAACAGCACTATGAACATCTCAGAAATAGGAAATATCATTTGTTTAGAGATTGGAGAATAAGAAGAAAAAAGTGGGCCTTTGAGTCTAGTGATCTAATAAGCCATTCATTATAGATGGGAAAAGGCTAAGGTGATTCATATTATATATCTGCCTTCCTTCTTCCTTGCTAACTTCCTTTCAATGAACAAATGTTTATTAAACATTTATTATGTGTCTGTATTTAGCTTTGAGGATATAAAAATGAGTAAGACACTACTTTGCTTTAAAGTTGAAATGTGAGATAATATAGTGCAATATTAAGAGAAGGGAAAGATGACAGAGTAGGAAGATCCCCAAGCTCATCTCTTCCCACAGACACACTGAGGTCGCAATGACATATAATGCAACTCACTCTGAACAACAACCTCACTCTGAAAACAACGATTAGCAAAACAGATTTTCCACAGCTGAAGTCCTAAAGAAGAAGCCATTTGGAGAAGGGTAGGAGGGGCAGAGATGTGGTAGGGAACCAACCCCTTAGCATGGCAGTTACAAGCTGGAAGGACATCAAAGGCATGGAGATCCTTCCTGAAGAGTGAGGGGATCAAGCTCTCCCTAAGGCGCCCCCTGTCATGGGAACCTACACCAAAAAGACAAGCCCTCATAACATCTTGCTTTGCAAATCAACAGGACTTAACTCCAGGAGAGCCAGGAGGGCTCTAGGAAACTGAGACTCTGCTCTTTTTTTATTTTTGTTTTATACTATTTATTTTATTTTTGAGAGAGAGACAGAGTGTGAGCGGGGGAGGGGCAGAGAGAGACAGAGAAGGAAACACAAAATCTGAAGCAGGTGCCAGGGTTCGGAGCTCTCAGCACAGAGCCTGACATGGGGCTCAAACTCAAAAACCGTAAGATCATGACCTGAGTGAAGATCAGGCGCTTAACCGACTGAGCCACCAAGGCACCCCAAGACTCTGCTCTTAATATCACTCAATCAGAGACCCAGTACAGGGATAGAAATTTGTAAAGTGCCCAAACCATATAGGAAGGAAGTTTATTGGCTAATTTTAGGGTTTGTGTTGGAGGAGCATGGATCTATAGAAGTTTTCTCCAGGAGTGGAAATGCTGACAGGCATCATTTTTCTTGCCCTTCTTCAGCCTAGCTTGCTGGATACTGGTAGGAGCCAATGTTGACACCCTCCTACTGCTTGCACTGCCTGGCATGTGCCATCAAACCTGCCCCCAGGCACCCCTACAAAGCAGTTTATACGCCACCACACCCAAAAGACAACCCCAGCTGCATCAGTGCCCCTCCTAAGAGACTTCCGTGCCAAGGATACTGGGTACCTGCCAGTATGCCTGCAGTAATTGTGGCTGGCCCCCTCTGCCGGCTGTGTTGGGAGCTCCCACCACTGACCAGTGAGCCCACAGAATCTGTAGCTTGGTATCTCAGCCAGCCAGGCTATGGACTATCTACACCCATCAGTGTGCCCATAATAGTTGCAGCCTAGTCACACCAGGAGGGTACATGTACCCCACACAGGAGACACCTCTGGAGTACCTGGTTCTGGTGAATGGGGGCATTGCACTACTGGCCCCCTACCTACATTAGGTAGGTAGCTGACCTACCTAATGTGTGGAAATAAACAGAGAGAGTCAGATAAAATTAGAAGACACAGGAATATGTTCCAAACAAAAGAACAAGACAAAACATCAGAAAAAGACCTAAACAAAACAGGAATAAGTAAGCTACCGGATAAAGAAATGAAAGTAATGTTTATAATTATGCTCACTAGATTTGGAAGAAGAGTGGATGAACTCCATGGGAACTTCAGTGAAGAGACAGAAAATGTAACAAAGAAGCAATCATAACTGAAGAATACAGTAACCAAAATGAACAATATTACTAGAGAGAATCAACAGCACATTAGAGGATGGAGAAGAGCAGATCATCAACCTGGAAATCAGAATAGTGAAAAGCCCCAATGCTAAATAGCAAAAAGGAAAAAAAAAATGCTTAATGAGAATAGGTTAAGGGTTCTCTGTATATCAAGTGTACTAACATTCATATTAGCAGGGTGCCAGAAGGAAACTAAGAGACAGAAAATTTATCTGAAGAAATAATTACTGAAAACTTCATGAACCTGTGGAAGGGAACAGCTTCAAGGGTCACAAAGAGCCCCAAACAAGATGAATCAGAAGATATCTACTTCAAGATACAGAATAATTAAAATGTAATAATAATAATAATAATAATAATATGAAAATATTGAAAGCAGCAAGAGAAAACAGTTACGTAAAGGGGAAATCCCATAAGACTATAAGCTGATTTTTCACCAGAAATTTTCCAGGCCAGAAGGTAGTGGCATGATACATTCAAAGTTCTGAAAGGAAAAAAAACCTACAACCAAGAATATTCTACCTGCAAGATTAACATTCAGAATTGAATAAGAGATATAGAATTTCCCAAACAAACAGAAATTAAAGCAGTCCATCACCACTAAACTAGACTCACAAGAAGTGTTAAAGGGACTTCTTTACATGGAAAAGAAAAAGCCATATCTAGAAGTAGTTATGAAAGGGAAAAAAAAATCACTGATAAAAGCAGATAAAGGTAAGATGAAGGATAAAACACAAAAATAGTCAAATAAATTATATCTACAAAAAATAGTTAAGGATTACACATAATAAAGAGATATAAAATATGACATCATATACATAAAATGTGGAGGATGGAGTAAAAATGTTTTGATTTTAGAATGTGTTTGAACTTAAGCAATCATAAATTTAATATGGACTGCTATATATATGTATAACATGCTATATATGAACTTCATAGTAACCATAAACCAAAAACCTATAGTAAATACACAAAAAAAGTAAAGAGAAAGGAATCCAAGCTTTACACTAAAGAAAGTCATCAAATTGCATGGCAATAGAGTAAGAGAAAAAGAAAACTACAGAAATAATTAACAACAAATATATAAAGCAAATATTATCAGACATAAAGAATTAACAGTAATACAAAAATAGTAGTGGACCTTTCATCCCATTTACATCAATGAATAGATCATCCTGGCAGAAAATTAATCAGCAACCAATGGCTTGGAATAACATATTAGATCAGATGGACTTAACAGATATTTACATTCAGAAACAGTAGAATACCCCCCCTTTTTTTTTTTTCAAATGCACATGTTAGGTCACAGAACTTGCATCAATAAACTTAAGAGAACTGAAATAATATCAAACATATTTTCTGATCATAGCAATATGAAACTAGAAATCAATTACAAGAAAAAAAATGGGAAAGAAAGTATATGGAGGCTAAACAGTGTGCTACTAAAAAAAACAGTGGGTCAACTAAGAAATCAAAGAGGAAACAAACAAACAAACAAAAAACCTGGAGACAAATAGAAATGGAAACATGACAGTGCAAAATGTTTGAGATGCAGCAAATGCAATTCAAAGAAGTTTATAGTGCAACTCATCTAAGAAACAAAAAAATCTCAAATAAACAATCTAATCGTATACCTAAAATAATTTGGAAAAGAATTTCAAAAGTTCTAAATTAGTAGAAGGAAGGAAATAATAAAGATTAGAGAGGAAATAAATAAATGAAATAAAGACTCAAAAAACAATAGGAAAGATCAGTGAAACTGAGAGCTGGTTCTTTGAAAAGATAAACAGAATTAACAAAACTTTAGCCAGATTCATTAAGAAAAAAGGAGCGAGGACTCCAATAAATGAGAAATGAATGAGAAGTTACAACTGACACCATAGAAATACCAAAAATTATAAGAGGCTACTATGAAAAATTATATACTAACAAATTATACACCAAAAAGAAGATTCTAAGACTGAATCAGTAAGAAATGGAAAATCTGAACAGGCAGATTACTATTGACAAAATTGAATCAGTAATCAAAAAACTTCCAACAAACAAAAGCCCAGGACAGAAGGATTCACAGGGGAATTCTACCAAACATTTAAAGAGCTAAAACCTATTCTTCTCAAACTGTTCCAAAAAATGGAAGAGAAAGGAATGCTTTCAAGTTTATTCTATGGAGCCAGCATTATCCTAATACCAAAACCAGACAAAGACACTACCAAAAACAAACAAACAAACAAAAGACCAATATCCAAAATAGATTCATAAATTTTCAACAAAATATTATTAAACTAGATTCAACAACACATTAAAAGGATCATTCACCACAATCAAGTAGGATTTATTCTGGGATATAAGGATGATTCAATATTTGCTAATCAAGCAACGTGATATACCACATTAACAAAATAAATCATATTATCATCTCATTAGATGCAAAAAATTGACAAAATTGAACATCTATTCATGATAAAAACTCTCAACAAAGTGGGCTTAAAGGGAACATAACTTAACATGATAAAGGCCAAATAGGAAAAACTCACAGTTAACATCATACTCTGATGAAAAACTGAAAGCTTCTCCTCTAATGTCAGGAAGAAGACAAGGGTGTCCACTCTTACAACTTTTATTCAACACAATACTAAAGTCCTAGCCAAGGCAAACAGATAAGAAGAAAAGGCATTTAAGTTGGTAAGGAGAAAGTTAAAATGTCACTATTTACAGAGGACAGGATACTAATACAGAAAATCCTAAAGACTCCACTAAAAAAACTATTGAGAGTATAAAATGAATTCAGTAAAATTTTAGGATACAAAATTAACGTACAGAAATCTACACCATTTCTGTACACTAATAACAAACTAACAAAAAGAGAAATCAAGAAAGCAATCTCATTTATAACTGCATTAAAAAGAATACTTGCAGTACTTGGGTAGTTTAGTTGGTTAAGTATCTAACTCTTAATTTCCACTGAGGTCATGATCTTACCATTTCTGAGATCGAGAATTACATAAGGCTCTGCATTGACAGCACAGAACCTGCTTGGGATTCTCTCTTTCTGCCCCTCCTCCATTTGCACTCTTTATCTCTCTAAATCAATAAACATTAAAAAAAAATACAGAAAAAGTAGAGTCCAGTATTATGGTTCTAGTGCTAGAAATGGAATGGAATTGATGGATTGGGAAGTACCATTGACTTGATTTTGACTGATGTTAATAAAAAGGGAGGGGATGTTAGGAAAAAACTTAGAGTGCACAGTGACTGACTAATTTCCAGCTTGGATAACTGCAAAAAGCATGGTGAGAAAAGGAAGCCAGAGAATATACTTTGATGACAAGTTTATATTTTGTAAGGATGTTTAATTTTTGTTTTTCTTTTCTTCCTTGTTTTTTTTTTAATTTTAAAATTTTATTTAAATCCAGGATATTTAACATATAGTGGAATAATAATTTCAGGAGAAGAATTTAGTGATTCATCACTTACATATAAAACCCAGTGCTCATCCCAAAAAGTGCCGTCCTTAATGCCCATCACCCATTTAGCCCATCCTCCCACCCATCAACCCTCCAGGAAACCTCAGTTTGTTCTCTTTATTTAAGAGTCTCTTGTGGTTTGCCTCCCTCTGTTTTTATCTTATTTTTCCTTCCCTCCATATGTTCATCTCTTTTGTTTCTTAAATTCCACCTATGAGTGAAATCATACGATATTTATCTTTCTCTGACTTATTTTGCTTGGCATAATACACTCTAGTTCCATCCATGTTGTTCCAAATGGCAAGATTTCATTCTTTTAGATTGCTGTGTAATATTCCATTGTGTATATGTACACACACACACACACATATACATGTACACACATACATACACACCACATCTGCTTTATCCATTCATCGGTTGATGATTGTTTGGGCTCTTTCCATAATTTGGCTACCGTTAATTGTGCTGCTATAAACATTGGAGTGCATGTGCCCCTTCGAATCAGCATTCTTGTCCCCTTTGAAAAAAACCTAATAGTGCAATTGCTGGATCATAGGTTAGTTCTATTTTTAATTTTTTAAGAAATCTCCATACTGTTTTCCAGAGTGGCTGCACCAGTTGCATTCTCACCAGCATTGCAAAAGTGTTCCCTTTTCTTTGTATCTTCACCAATATCTGTTGTTCCCTGATATGTTAATTTTAGCTATTCTGACAGGTATGAGGTGACATTTTACTGTGGTTTTGATTTGTATTTCCCTGACGATAAGTGATATTGAGGATCTTTGCATGTGTCTGTTAGCCATCTGGATGTCTTCTTTGGAAAAGTGTCTGTTTATGTCTTTTGCCCATTTCTTCACTAGATTATTTGTTTTTTGGATGTTGGTTTTGATAAATTCTTTATGGATTTTTGACACTAACTCTTTATCCAATATGTCATTTGCAAATATCTTCTCCCATTCTGTTGGTTGCTTTTTACTTTTGTTGATTGTTTCCTTTGCTGTGCAGAAGCTTTTTATCTTGATGACATCCTAATAGCTCATTTGTGCTTGATTCCCTTGCCTCTGGAGACAAGTCTAGTAAGAAGTTGCTGTGGACAAGGTCAAAGAGGTTGCTGCTTGTTTTCCCCTCTAGGATTTTGATGGTTTCCTGTCTTACATTTAGGTATTTCAACCATTTTGAGTTTTTTTTTTTTTTTTTGAAATTTGCCTTTAATTCTTTTTTTAATAGTTTATTGTCAAGTTGGTTTCCGTATAACACCCAGTGCTCATCCCCACAAGTGCCCTCCTCCATGCCCATCACCCCTCTTTCCCTCTCCCCTATTCCCATCAGCCTTCAGTTTATTCTCAGCATTCAAGAGTAGCTCATGGTTTGCCTCCCTCCCTCTCCCCAACAATTTTTCCCCTTCTTCTCCCCCATGGTCTTTCATTAAGTTCCTCCTAATCCACCTATACGTGCAAACATGTGATATTTGTCCTTCTCTGCCTGACTTATTTCGCTCAACATAACACCCTCAGGTTCCATCCATGTTGCTACAAATGGCCAGATTTCATTCTTTCTCATTGCCATGTAGTATTCCATGGTAGATAAACCACATCTTCTTGATCCATTCATCAGTTGATGGACACTTAGGCTCTTTCCATGTTTTGGCTATTGTTGAGAGTGCTGCTATGAAAATGGGGTACATGTACCCCTATGCATCAGCACTCCTGTATCCCTTATTTTTGTGTATGGTGTAAGGAAGTGGCCCAGGTTCATTCTTCTGCATCTCGCTGTCCAGTTTTCCCAGCACCAATTTGCAGAAGAGACTGTCTTTTTTCCATTGGATACTCTTTCCTGCTTTGTCAAAGATTAGTTGGCCATGCGTTTGTGGGTACATTTCTGGGTTTTCTATTCTGTTCCATTGATCTATGTATCTGTTTTTATGCCAGTACCATACTATCTTGATGATTACAGCTTTGTAATACAGTTTCAAGTCTGGAATTGCAATGCCACCAGCTTTGTTTTTTTCTTTTTTAACATTACTTTGTCTATTTTGGGTCTCTTCTGGTTCCATACTAATTTTAGAATTGTTTGTTTTAGCCCTGTGAAGAATGCTGGTATTGTTTTGATAGGGATTGCTTTGAATATGTAGATTGCTTTGGGTGGTTTCCACATTTTAAAAATGTTTGTTCTTCGAATCCATGAGCATGGATTGTCTTCCCATTTCTTCGTGTCTTCTTCAATTTCTTTCATAAGCTTTCTAAGTTTTCAATGTATAGATCTTTTACTTCTTTGATTAAATTTATTCCTAGGTTTTTTATGGTATTTGGTGCAATTATAAATGAGATTGATTCCTTCATTTCTCTTTCTGCTGCTTCATTATTGGTGTATAGAAATGCCAGAGATTTCAGTACATTGATTTTATATCCTGTGACTTTGTTGAATTCATTTATCAGTTCTAGCAGGTTTTTGGTGGAGTCTTTCAGGTTTTCCATGTAAAGTATCATACTATTTGCGAAGAGTGAAAATTTGACTTCTTCCTTGCTGATTTGAATGCCTTTTATTTCTTTGTGTTGTCTGATTGCTGAGGCTAGGACTTCCAACACTATTTTGAACAACAGTTGTGAGAGTGGACATCCCTTTTGTGTTCCTGACCTTAGGGGAAAAGCTCTCAGTTTTTCCCCATTGAGGATAATATTACCTGTGGGTCTTTTGCATATGGCCTTTTTGATCTTTAGGTATGTTTCTTTCTCTACTTTCTTGAGTCTGGGATTGGAGAATTCTATGAACCATTTAAAGAAGAGTTAACACTCATTCTTTTGAAGCTATTCCCAAAAAAATTGAAATGGAAGGAGAAGTTCCAAACTCATTCAATGAGGCCAGCATTACCTTGATTCCAAAACCAGAAAAAGACCACACTAAAAAGGGGAACCACAGACCAATTTCCCTGATGAACATGAATGCAAAAATTCTCAACAAGCTACTAACAAACTGAATCCAACAATATATTAAAAGAATTATTCACCACAATCGAGTGGGATTTATACCTGGACTGTAAGGCTGGTTCAGTATCCCCAAATCATTGTGATACATGACATTAACAAAAGAAAGGATAAGAACCACATGATCCTCTTCAATGCAGAAAAAGCATTTGAGAAGATACAGCATCCTTTCTTGATTAAAAATCCTAAAGAATGTTTTTAATAAATATGTATTCTACAGACATTTGGACATGCAAGATTTAAGCTGAGTGGGAAAGAGATGAGGGTCAATTATGTATCCTGGAGAATTAGCATCATAAATCTATGGTCAAAACTAAGAGACTAAATTTTATCACCTAAGCATATTACAAAGAATTAGATGATCAGTGGGATGATATGCAATGCCAACTTTTAAAAGTCACTGGATTATGGGGAACCCACAGAGGGGGCAAAGAGGAAAACATTAAAGCTCATAGAGGATACAATTAGAGAAAGAGAAAGCCATAGGTAGTGTCAACAGTAGAAGAATGTACTACCAAGAAATAAAGGAGGAATAATTTTCATTGAATTTGGCAATATGAATATTTAATAATAGTTTTAAAAAAGATTGATGGCTAAGTCTGATAGCAGTGAGATTAAAAGCAAACTAAATAAAAAGGAAGAAGCCAGAGATTGTTGACATAGGATGAAAGAGTGAGAATGGGACAGAGAAGCAGGAACTTAAAGAGTAGTGTTTGTATACTTGGACTCTAGCTTCCCCCCTCTCCCCAAAGTGAAAGAGCCTACACAGAGTACTATGACAAAAACAGAGATTAAAGCAAGGTTTTTGAGAAAACTGGAAAGGATAGAGTCAATAACACATATAAATGAATTGCCTTCCTTAGTTCTAACAACCTTCCCACTCATAATCATAGTCCTGATATACCCATCCCAATCTATGCTCTTGGTTAGTTCTTAAAACTGTTTTATATCTGTAGATAGCATAGGGAAGCAATGGAGCAGAGTACCAAGGCTGAAATCCCAGTTTATTGATATGTTACCTTGAGCAAGTTATTTAATTTCTGTGCATCTTTATTACCCATGAAATAGGATAATAATACCAACTACTGTGTAGGACTGTAATAATAGTAGCTAGTTTAAGGAGAAGTTCTGAGGATTAAATTATTTAACTCATGTAAATCTCTTAGAAATATGTCTACACATGATAAACACTCAACCTAAATTAGCAATTATTATTACTTCAGGCACAGCTAAGTGATTTCATTCTGAATCTTCGCAACTCTTCTATGAGTTAGACACTGTTATTATCCCATTTCATATATTCTAGTGATTAATAATTATTGAAAACTTACAACTTTCTAGTGAAAGCTCTAAATGCATTACATAGAACAGCAATAAGAAACTTTATTATTTACAGCTATACTAGAATTCTCCGCCCCCGCCTTCACCGCCAGATAGGGGATTGTTTCCAATCCAAAGGAAATCAAGAAAAGAATGGCATGAGATCCAGACTCAGGGAGTCTAATACTGCAGAGAAGGGAAAAGAATATCTAGGTGAAATAAATTATCTTATCAATAATCATATACAGACTGACAGCAAATCACCACAGACTGAAAAAATGAACAGAGCTCCAGAATAGATGTTCCCAAAGGAAAAAGTTAACAGGTGGCTTGATCTGTTGGACTATACAGAGAGGATTAATACTTCTGCTTGGGGTATAAGTAGTGATAGTGATGTGGATTACAAAAACAAAAGAAAACAATTAAATTTCCTTACAACTTAACAGCCCATTGACACGTCCTTGAGAAATGCAGAGTGACCTTCCTCAAGGAGCTTAGCTGCCTCAGTGTTAATATTCTACTAAGGGCAAAAGACAATCTTAGCTTAACATTAGCCTAACCTCCAGGATTCTTTAAGTCTCCTTGAACATATAAAAATTCCTTTGGAAGTGTCATTTATCTCTACTCCCCCAAGATATACGTTAGCAATCATCCTTCAAGCATATGACCCTCTGATATACATCTGAAGAGTCTCATGACTAAGGGTTTACTAGACAGTAGTAAATGACCTTTTCTTAACAAAAGCTAGTTCCTCAAGGTCCTGGAAACCTTGCTTCCAAATTCTGTAGACGCTTATGCTATCTGTAACTCCTTCCCCATTTGAAAGTATATAATCAGCCACTCATCATAATCCCTGTGCAGCTCTTTCTGCCCATGGGTCCTATCCCTGTGCCACCTTTTTGGGGCACCTGAGTGGCTTAGTCAGTTACGTGTCTGACTCTTGATTTTGGCTCAGGTCATGATCTCATGGTTTGTGAGATCAGCTGACATGATCTCCATGCTGACAACACAGAACCTGCTTGGGAGTCTCTCCTCTCTCTGCCCCTCCCCATCCCTCTTTCTCTCCTTCAAAATAAGTAGTGATGAAAAATTAAATAAATAAACATTTTAAAACACTTTTTTGCACCAAAGAAGTCTCAAGAATTCTTTCTCATCTGTTCCCTGCCAAACCCCAACATTTTCATGTCAGTAGGTATGTAGAAAACTAAGGAGAGAAAGTAAAATCAAAACAATATTTAACTCTAAGAAAAACAAAACAAAAATACCTGAAAGGAAATGTGATTATAGTATGACTCATCATTCAATTATGAATAATATGTACATAGGCAAAATGATATAAACATTCCAATTATTTAAGCAAAAACTTTGACATAAATATGCTGACATGATAAGGGAGGAAATGTGCATATTTATTTAGCTATTTTAATGCAACAAAATTAAGAAAGAGAATAATAACATGTTATTTAAAATTAGGAAAGAAAATTTCATAAGAAACAATAAAATATTTCAGAGGGTTGAAAGTGGTTGCTCCTGGAGAGTGGGAGTCAGGTGGGAGTGAATAGGGCTAGGAATTTTCACCACTGCAATATTTCCAGTATTTTTACCACTGCAATGCAAATTTAATTGTGCCTTTGAACGTTCTTCAGCCTTTCAGAAATTCTACATTCAAGATTTCCAACTAGATTGTATATTCTGTGAAGATAGGGGTCATCATTCTTTATGTTATAACCATCCATGGTGCCTCTTCAAACCACTGATGACTGAGGAAAAGCAAGGATCTGGATAAACTACAGACATGAACACAGACCTTTAGCGCTACACACTATTTCAGCAATTAAGTCATTACCCTTAATTTTATAAATGAGCAAAAAGACCCAAAAAAGTAAATTATTAACTTTTTTTACTTAAAAAAGTAAATTACCAAAAAGTAAATTATTTACTTTTTTTAAAAGTAAATTAACTTCCTAATTAAGAAGTTATCTGTATGTGCTGTATGCTTTGATTTTGGCATCATTATTCTATTACTTATTAATTATTAATAAATTATATAATACTCTATTTAGAAAAACCATTTAAAAACTGAACCATGGGGCACCTTTGATTTTGGCTTCATTATTCTATTACTTATTAATTATTAATAAATTATATAATACTCTATTTAGAAAAACCATTTAAAAACTCAGTAAGTTAAATGTCTGAGTCTTGGTTTTGGCTCAGGTCATAATCTTACAGATTGTGAGTTCAAGCCTGGTGTTGGCCTCTGCAGTGACAGTGCAGAGACTGCATGGGATTCTCTCTCTCTCTGTCCCTACCCCCGCTTACTTGGGCATGCTCTCTCTCTCTCTCTCCCTCCCTCAATCTCTCTCAAATTAAATAAATAAAATTTAAAAAAATAAAAAATAAACCACAAAAAAACAGAAAGGGAGGGGCGCCTGGGTGGTTCAGCTGGTTAAGCATCTGATTTCGGCTCAGGTCATGATCTCAAGGCTTGTGAGTTCCAGCCCTGAGTCAGGCTCTGTGCTGACAGCTCAGAGCCTGGAGCCTGCTTTGGATTCAGTGTTCCCCTCTCTCTTTGCCCCTCCCCTGCTCACACACACTCTTTCCCTCTCTCTTTCTCTTAAAAAAAAAACATTAAAAATATTTTTAAACAGTCAAAAGAAAAACAGAGAGGTAAGTGGGATCCCATACACATCCAGCAATGCCTGCTCTGATCAGGCAGAAGTACTGTCCTGGAGAAAGAATTTCAGGCCAACAATAGAGAAATCCAGCAAAAGATAAAATATCAGTTTCCTTTGCTGTTGTAAATTGGATCCACAGTCAGTCATTTCTTCCCAGTTTTCTGTCATTATTTCCTGAAGCAGAGTAAGTTACAGCAATCCACCTCCAGATAGGTGATTTGATTATCTTTAGCATGTGGAATCTTTTACTCTCATAATGCTTATCAGCTCTGGCACAAATTGAACACATTAATCACCAAAAAAAGAAGTCTGCAAGAAGGATAGCAACTAGTAAGTTTCACTGATAATGGAAAAAATGTGTTTTTTTTTTTTTAAGAACCACATTGCTAATATTAAGTTGAAAGGAAAAGACAATTTGGGGGAGGGGGGAATGATAACTATAATAATGGGTACAGAAGTGAATTTAAATGGATATTAGGAGAACTGAGAAGCACTCACTCAATCTTCAGGGACAAACAGTATTTAGTAATTATTTACATTTGATTTTAATGAAAAGAATATTAGACTCTCCATTTGGGGCTTTTTTGGAAACACGTAAAATTTGAAAGAGGGCTGAAAAATCTGAGCTCAGAGATCTGTATCTTTTCCCAAATGAACATATGGATGTGTGTCTTCAAATGGTTAACGCTTATCTCGGCACAGCTGGAAATACTGCACAAATCAGAGCCTTTGAACGTTGAAAGCCAGCGTCTAACTAAAGCACCACCGGAGAAGGGGTGCAGGGGGGCGAGGAGCGCCTGGCGGCAGCTGCTATCAGTAGCTCCTTATCCCCGCGCCCAGCCTGCAGGGCTGGGCTCGACCCCATCTATCACTGCACAGAACGAGACCGAGGCTTGTCTCTGACACAAATGTCCTTTTTCTGTTACCTTGCTATTATGCCTGGCAGCTTCTGGTCCATGAATTCCTGCATGCACTGGTGTTCCGTGGAACTGCTGAGAAACCTCCGAAAAGATTCAACGTATCTGCTGTGGTCAGAAAACAGGCTCCTCATGGAAGATGCCATGTTTGGTTTCTGGTGGAAGACAGAGAAGGAGGAGAAGCTTTACTTCCCCTCCTTCTTTTCCCAGTTCCTTTTCTCTCTATTCACCGCCACCAATTCCTGTCTCCCCTCCCCGCCCCCATCAGAAAAGCCTGCTTTGAGTTTAACATGCAATGAAGGCTGGTGTGCAAATCTCATTCTTACGTCAGTTATTTGTACAGGACTTTGAGCTGATACTTTAACCCCTACAGTGTTCTTTTGTAAGAAACACTGTTTCTTTTGTAGTAAAGCAAAGCAATAAATCCACTGCTAAAACTTGTTTTTAAATGCCTGAAGTTCAGAAAGTCATAAACACTGACTCCAATCTAATCACTTCCTGTTTTGTTAGCAGTGGCCAGGAGTGCATTCCAAGTGGGACAGTGGCTGCTTTAAGGGCCAAAGGCGACATACACAGGGATAAACAGCCAGTTACAAGGCTGCAAACCACTTTCAGAAATATACCCCTGCTGAAATCTTTGAGAGAAGACTGCCCTCCACCTCCACGCTTTCTACAGGAGACTTTCTTTTCTTCACCCTTCGTATCACATGAACTATTTGCACTCATCCACTGCATTTCTTCAATTGCTGGTTTGTTATGATTCAAGAAGTCTCCTTAGCAGAAACCATCCTGGAGGGACCTGGAAACTATTATTTAGAAGGTGTGAGAAGCCTGCTCTGCTGTGGGGAAGAATCAGGGGAATGAGAGAAAAGTCTTAGGGCACAAAATGCAGAAGGAAGGGTAAACGCCAAGTTCATAAAAATCATTCCCTAAATTCTTCCGAACATGGGATTTTAGAAACTTAGGGTTGGATGAGCCTCTGGCAGCCCAGTGGTGTCACCCGTCCAAGATCCAAAGTGTTATGTGCTGGAGCTTTTACTTGGGAAATGGTGTTGAAGAAGACCACTCCTTCTCCAGCACAGGATGTTAATAATAGTATCCAACTCATGGAAGAGTTGCAAGAATTAATGAGTGAATTCATATACATCTCTTAGAGATGTATCTGCCTAAGCCATTCCGGTGCTCTGATTCAGTTCCAAAACTGCCCTTAAGCATTCAACACACTCCCATACCCTCTTTTAGAAGCACTTATGGTCTCACTGCGCTTAGAACTGTGCTTCTATCCTAGGAGAAAGTGGGAAATCCGGAAAAGCAGATTCATGTGGGTGTAGTGTGAAACTATGTGTCCTTGGCTGAAGGACAAGTTTCTGTTTGCTCATCAGTAAAATGGGAACAATGAATTAAATCTAATAGGGTTTTAGTGAGAATTATGTGGATAACACTTATATCATGCTTAGCACATTATCACTGCTCCGATAAGATGCAGGCTGGTCCCTTCTGCAATAAGAAAACAAAACAAACAAATATACAACAACAACAACAACAACAAAATACTGAAATTGAGCTTCATATCATTTTCACATGTCATGAAATATTATTCTTCTTTGGATTTTTTCCAGTCCTGGAAAGATGTAAGTTGTTCTTACCTCCTGGGCTGCACAAAAACGAGTTGCTGGGCTGGATTTGACCATCAGGCCCTGACTTAGCAACTAGGGCTACATAGATAGAAATATGTGCTACTGAACTCCCATGTCTGTCCAACCAGCTGTGTCTTCCTCTCACATGCTTCTGTTTCTTCATTACCACCTTCTGCTCTTCTCTTTAGAACTCAATCCAAATCATTCATTTACATATTCATCTACTAAACAGATATTTAGTAAGGGTCTGCTGTGTGCTATTCGGGTGTGAAGAAATGTCATTGACCTTAACTTCAAAAGTTCCTACTAAAACCTGCTTTTAATTAAAACTCATTTTTCACCTGAGACCATCACCTGCATCGCTTGTCAAATCTTCTCTAACAGTCAACTCTTCATTTATGTTTCATTAAGGATTTCCTCCCCATTCTCACTGCCTCTATCCTCCTTGAGATTCTGGCTATTGTTGTTGCTTTCACCTAATCTGCTATTTTCTTACTGGCCCTTCTGAAGGCCTTAGGAGTCTCACAGATCTTCACCAGTTTTATTGCCACTGCCAAATTCGGTTTTTTAAAGCACAGTAATGATAAAGTCACTTCTCTCCCTGCAAAATGTGTACTGTCTTTCCACCATACCCCAGGTTAAGTCCAAGACTCACTCTGCCCATCACCCTCTTCCCCTGGCCCAAATCATCCAGACTTCTGTTTCATTTTCCTTTGAACTTGGCCAGTGTGACCCTTCAAACTGCTGTCTCTCTGGATATATTCCTGTGCTTTTCCTTCCCACCTCTCTCTGCATAATAGCCCCTCCTTCAGTTCCTCCTCTTACCCCACCCACTGAAAATATTCCCACTCTTCATATGCTGCCACTTCCATGAAGCCTTCCATATTTTCCCCAAAAGGATTAGCACTTATGCTCTTAATTTCTGAGCCTCTTACAACTTTGATGGCATTTGTCCTCATGTTAGGGTTTATTAATATACTTGCCTCATCCCTCTTGCTGGTCCCTAAGTGATTGGTAGCTTATAGAGACAGGAACTGAGTCACAACTCTCCCTGATGTGTGTTGCCCACAGCAGGCTTTCAGTTATTTTAAATGACTATAATTGTACGTGATCATTTTCACTATTGAGCTACTCTCCACCATCAGATATTCCTCATCCTTTACATTATTGGGAGACTCTAACAGTTAATAATACAACTATAATTCCATTTATCAAGTTCTTATTATGTGCCAGGAAGTACATGGATCTTTTCTCACTTAGTATAGGATTTTTCACTTTGCAGCACCTCTGTGGGCTTGCCTATCTTACATGAGAAAACTAAGATTCTGAGAGGTTGGGTTTTTGGCTCACGGATGCCTAGCAAGGAAGGAGCAGGACTGGGAATGTAATTCTAATCTGTCAGATCCCTAACCAGTGCTCTCACAAACTCTTTACGTTCAGCCCAAATCTGCCTCCCTGTAACTTATACAGGGTACTGCTTAATCTAAATGGAAGGATTCTAATTTCTTCTCCATATAACACCTATTGAAAAATTTGAAATTGGCTCATAGGACAGCCCTATTCCCAAAGGGATTTCTTTCTTAGTTCCATAATCCTTAGTCCATTTGGGCTGCTATCACAAAAATGCCATACGCTAAGTGGCTTACATAAGAAGCATTTATTTCTCAGAATTCTGCAGCCTGGGAAGTCCAAGATGAAGGTGCTGGTAGATTGTGTGTCTGGTGAGGACCCATTTCTTTAGATAGTCATCTTCTCACTGCCTCTCCGCATGTTAGAAGGGACAAGAAAGCTCTCTGGAATCTCTTTTCTAAGAGCACTAATCCTATTCAGGAGGACTCTACACTCATGAACTAATCACTTTTCAAAGGCCCCCACCTCCTAATAGTTAACATTGGGGGTTAAGCTTTCAACCTGTGATTTGATGGGTACACAGATAACTGGTCCATAATAGTTACTAATTATTTCCTTTCAAATATAGATTTATATAATTTATATAACCATTATGCTGGCTTCCCCCTTTGGACAAACTAATTTGTTAAAGTTTCTTTAAAAAATTGGTGTTGTAGGAGCTCCTGGGTAGCTCAATTAGTTAAGAGGTTAAGCATTAGACTTCAGTCATGGTCTCAGCATTCGTGAGTTCAAGCCCCATATTGGGCTGTCAGTGCAGCTGACAGAGGATCCTGCTTTGGATCCTCTGCCTTTCTCTTTCTCTGCCCCTCCCCCCCCCTCAAAAATAAATAAACATTAAAAAAATTGGTGTTTGGAAATAAACACATATCCCAAAAGTTGCCTAAGCAATAAAGATTATTACTGTCTAAGTTAGACTAGACTAATATTTCCAAATGATACTCTGTCCAACCCAAGTTCTTTCAGATGTTACTACTGCTTTCCAAAAAAAACAAAACAAAACAACAACAACAACAAAAACGAGTTTGGTAGATTCCTCTGGACAGTCATAATGCACATTAACATTTAAAAAAATGCACATTAACATGGCATTTTGGCATTTCGCTGATTAGTCTTTCAGCCTCTCCAAAAAAGGGAAATCTTGTTGCTTTCAGCATGACTTGCATTTGTCTAAACACTGGTTTCAGCAATCACAACTTCCTTTTAGAATTGCAAATAGAGGGGCACCTGGGTGGCTTAGTCAGTTAAGCTTCTGACTTCCGCTTAAGTCATGATCTCAAGGTTCCTGAGTTTGAGCCCCACATCCAACTCACTGCTATCAACTCAGAGCCTACTTGGATCCTCTGTCCTTCTCTCTCTCTGCCCCTTCCCCCCACTCTCTGCTCTGTCTGTCTGTCTGTCTCTCAAAAATGAATAAATATAAAAAAAATAAAATTGCAAATAGAATATGTTTCATAATCCATAGCACATCTGAAATGTCCCTGGAGATTAAAACATTTAGTTGGGTAATTACTAACTTTTGAGAGTCCTCTTTCTGGCTCTTTTTTGAAAACGGGGGCAACAGCCTGGAACACCTATCATTTACCATGACTTCTCAAAGTTTACTGGCAGTAACATCATTACTCTTATAAATTATTTTGGTATATTCTGATGTGATTCTTCTAAGCTGTGAAAGATTATCTTAGTTAGAATTCTTAGATGTTCTCTTACCTGTTGGGGTTTCTGTCCTCTGTTACTTACCATATATTAAGCTGTTACTGTGTCAAAGTATCTTTCACACATTATCTCAAAAAACTTAATCCTCTGGGAATGGAACTATTGATATGATCAAGCAAGACTCAGAACAAATAAATTGTACAAGGTCATATATTTTATGAAAGAAGAATCTGGATTAAAATTCACATTGTTTAACTACATGGACCATTTTTAAAAATTATATCATACTACATCTTACCAGTCTGTACCTTTTTGACATGAAGATATTTTTCCATATTAGAAAGCTCTGGAAGCAACAAAAAGTGGAGCAATTCTGTATTCTTCCTGTCACCTATTAATATACTACTGTCCATGCTAGGTCAAAAAGCAAAGGGTTTCCTTTGTTTATTCTTAAAAAAACAAATTTTTTATTTATTTTGAGAGAGAGAGGGAGAGAGAGACGGAGAGAGAGAGAGAGAGAGAGAGAGAGAGAGAGAGAGAGGGAGAGAATCCCAAGCAGGCTCTGCACTGTCAGCACAGAGTCCAATTTAAGACTCAAATTCATGAACCATGAGATCATGACCTGAGCCATAATCAAGAGTTGGACACTCGATTGACAGAGCTACCCAGGCACCACTGTTCTTTTTAAAAATTTATTATTTTTTTATTTCAATATAGTTGACTCACAATGTTACATTAGTTTTAGGTGAACAACATAGTGAATTGACAAGTTCATACATTATGCTATGTTCACAAGTGTAGCTACCATCTGTCCTAATATATCACTATTACAGTATCATTCACTGTATTTCTTATGCTGTGCATTTGATTCCCATGACTTATTCTTGCCATGACTTAGAAGCCTGTATCTCCCCTCCCCTTCACTCGCTTTTTTCAACCTCCACCCCCTTCCCTTCTGGCAACCATCAGTCCATTCTCTATATTTATAGGTATGATTCTGCTTTTTGTTTATTTCCCTTTATTCTTATTGCTCTGAATGTGCTATGCCAAAAAACAAACAAATGCACAAAAGAAGAATAAACAATAGCAAAATCCTAAGGACCCATTTTATGGCACATAACATTCTCAGCAATCTCCTTTCACTCCGTCTGTAGTCATTTGAACACTGTTTTTATTGGCCTTGTTCTTATCTTTATTTATATGCCCCATAGCATAACGTATATGTAAATGATAATGGCAATATTATTAAATTATCTTAATCAAATAGTTAGAAGAGTCCCATTTTATTTTCTCTTGACAAACATGGAGGAGGAAGATATTTTATGCCAATTGATTGGCTTATTTGATGTGCTAGTTTACTTGAAATTTAACAAGCAGTTGGACCCAACTGGGGTCTTGAAGGGAGGTTTGAAATCATAGTACATAAAATATTAGAGCTCAATTTGATTCTTAATGTCAGGCACAGATGACAGATATCAGAATCTTACTTTTAGGGGTGCCTGGGTGGCTTAGTCGGTTAAGCGTCCGACTTTCGCTTGGGTCATGATCTCGCGGTTCGTGGGTCCGAGCCCTGCGTCGGGCTCTGTGCTGACTGCCAGCTCAGAGCCTGGAGCCTGTTTCAGAGTCTGTCACTCCCTCTCTCTCTGACCCTCCCCTGCTCACGCTGTCTCTCTCTCTCCTAGAAATTAAAAAAAAAAAAATTAAAAAAAAAGAATCTTACTTTTAGTAGGACATTTGGCTAAGTTTCTTGTAAGTGTAGAAACAAGCTAAGAAGTGAGAAACTTGAGTTCTATATACAAGCTTAGCCTCTTACTAGGTAAATAACATGAGGTAAATGATGTAACTGCTTTAAACTTCCTCCCCCACCCCCTACCATCTCAGCTATGTATAAATATGGGGAAAAAAGGTAGACTAGATGACCTTTAAGGTTTCTTGAAGTTCTGATTCGTCTTCATCTTTTAAAAAAGATAAATAACTTCAGGCTTATGAAACTAAAATTAGATGTATTCATAGCTAGCAGAGCCCCTGTATCCAAAGACAATCAATGAATCATAAATGATAACCTGAAGATAATCTCTGGGTAAGCAGCCCCTTGACTTTATGTGAAATATCCCTGGCCACATTTTATCAATAGAAGTTTCTTAAGCTCACACAACTGGTAATAATGCCATATGTCTTGTTTTTAATGGCATAGTTGCTTCAATTGCTCTTTATTAGCCTGGAGTTTATAATGACTTTGTTTTAAGTAACTTAGAACAGAAAAATTAAAAAGGCCCAAAATACCCAATAAGAGAGAAGACAAACCAAATGAAATAATGCAGAATAAATATTTGGGGAATAATTACTTGGAAGTAAGAGGGTGGATGGGTAGACAGATAATATTAAAAAATATAGAAGAGTAACCAGTGATATTCTAGAGACTTAAGAAATGTTTAAGGGTAGGGATAAATAATGAGACAAAACAAAAAAGAAATAGAGAACTTAGTTACTATTTAATAATCCAAGACTTTAAAATCACCTGGAAAGGTCTAGATTCCCTTCCAAAGATAGAAATTGTCAAATGTTTAGAACCTGATATATTATCAGGAACTAGGAAGTTATGAAAACAAAGCAAACTTAAGAAGAATGCAATTCATCAAACAACCTTTGCCTGAGTCCATAATATAGATCATCTCAATTACTGTCTCAGTGACTCTAAGAGATAAGCCTAATGTGAATTAGGGATCTGTGAAGGTTAAGGGTTCATGTAAGAGAATGTTTAGAAAGAGAGTGGTAATGGTAAGCAGACTACTCTGGCATTTGGTACAGAGGCATTTGTTCAAGTATATGATGGGTTAAAACATTCTCCCATCTGGGAAGCCTTGCTTGTGCATGATTCAGATACTAAAAGGATACACATGCCCATGAGGCTGGAATATTTCTTAAAAAGAATCAAAGCATAATTTACATATAATAAAGTACACAAATCTCAAGTGCACAGCTTGAGGAAGCTTTATGTGTATATACATCCTAGAAGACTAATTCATGTTTGCAGTTAATAATACAGCCCCCCCTTCAGATAACCACCATTCTGATTGTTATCCCCATAAATTACTCATTCTTGTTCTTAACTTCCTACGAAAGGGCCACACAGAATGTATAATTTTGTGTCTGGCTTCTTTTCATTCTATTTTTGAAATATTCCCATAATTTTTGTGGGGTGGGGCATCAGCAGTTAATTCTTTTTATTGCTGAATATTATTATATTGTATTATTTTTTATCTATTTTTCTCTTTATGGACACTTGGGCTATTTCTGTTGGGGCTATTATAAATAAACCTGGTGGAAACATTCTTATACATGTCTTTTGCTGCACTCGTTTTTGTTACCGTAAGTGAAATTATGTCATAGGATAAACAAATATTTAGTTTTAGAAGATAGTGCAAAAAATATTTGCAAATGTCCACAATCACTAGCAAAATATAAAGGTATTAGGTATGCCACATCCTCATCAATTCTTGATATTGCCAGTCACTTTTGTTCTATCCCTTCTGGGGGTATATGGTAGTATGTTTCAATTTTCATTTTCAACTGATAAGTGACTTTGAGTCAATTTTCAAATACTTGTCGGCAATAAAAAGTGTATAGTCTTTTATGAACAGTCTCTTAAAATCTTTTGTCCATTTTAAAAACGTGTATCTTTTGCTTCTTTTCTTATTTGTTTATATTAGATTTCTTTATATATTTTCTAGATGAGTCCTGTCGTAGTATGCACACGTGTGAGTATGTATATGCATGTACACATTATTTCCATATATACACATACATATATGTAATTTCTCCCAGGTTCTGGCATGCTGTTCATTTTTTGATGATGTCTTTTGAAAAACAGAAATTCATCAACTTACATTTTTAAATCCTTAATCTACAAATGTATTTATTTAATATAATCAGGAAACAAAAACTAACCATGTGCCTTTATTTTTTTTTTAATCTTTATTTATTTTTGAGAGACAGACAGATTGCAAGTAGGGCAGGCACAGAGAGACAGGGAGACAGAGAATCCAAAGCAGGCTCCAAACTCCAAGCTGTCAGCACAGAACCCGATGTGGGGTTCAAACTCACAAATTGCAAGTTCATAACCTAAGTCAAAGTCAGACAATTAACTTCCTGAACCACCCAGGCACCCCAAGCATGTGCCTTTTAGACCTTTAGCCAGTGGTATGGTGGAGTTTCAGGAATTCCGAGAGCTGGTTGATATCATATCGATAGCTTGAAATCAGCCATGGTAAGAATATTTACACTATGGAGATGGACAAACACTGTGAGTCAGGACTTTTTAATTTTTCCTGGAGGACAGATTGTTGAACAGCAGCACACAGATGCTTTTAGCCCTGTGATTATTTGCAAAGCCACTCAAAGTTGGCTTTGAGCCTTTTGGTAAACCAGCTGAACTATGGCAATGTGGCAAAGGTCTCCTTTTTTAAGTCTCTAGTATGACCTTCTAAAGAGTTTGACCACTCAAATTCTGAAAGAGATGGTACTCTCTTCCAGCGTCTCTTAATTAACTGGTTATTCTCTTACTATGATCTAGAAGCTGATCTCACCATAACTCCTGGGTTTGCCACTAACTAGTATGACATTGGACAGGTTATTTATGTTCCTTATGCTTCATGTTTTAAATCTGTGAAATACGAATAATAATATCTCCCTAATAATATTTTTGTAAGGATTGAATGAAATAATGTGTTTAAAATGTTCAGTATAGTATCTAATCCATAGTAATCTCTCTGGAGTGATATAGATTAAGCTTCAGTTCCTTCATTTATAGGATGAGAGCAATAATATTCTATTAGCCAGTTTCAGTCCAGATGGTAGAATCTATGTCAGGTGGTTCAGAGGGAATTTTTAATACTGACAACCAACTGAAGGTCTTGGAAGAGCTGAAAGGCCAAACAGAGATGGTGAAGCAATGCATCAGGAAGCTCTCACCACCTGCAGGGCTGGAAGAATAAAGGGAGGGCATGTGTTTCCAAAGCTCTGGAGCCTGGCCTACCCAGTAAGCACTACAACAATGGACAAGACACAGCTACTCTTAGAGATACTGCCTGAAACCGAAGGAAATGGACAGAAATACCCAGCATCTTCCCTCTTTGTATTCTCTCATATTTGCTAATGTCCCCCTTTTCTAATAAAGCTGAGTGAAAACCAAGTTGGCAAGAAAACATGAGTGATGTAATGCGCAGGATGTAGACCCCTGCAATACTGGACAGATCAAGAGAAAGGCCAGAGTGAATTTGACAGCAGCTAGTGACCAGTACAAGTGCTTACTATGTTAGTTTGTTGTGAGACTTAAATTTTAAAAAGTATAAAAGTATAAAGCAAAACAACTAGAACATATTAAATGCTCAATGAGTGCCAGGTAATCACAGTAAAATAGTGAAAATAAAGGTATTTTCACTGTATTATGATATTATTATAGCTACTATGATATTATATGTTGCATATTATATGATATTATTATAGTTAATGTGATAGCTACAGGGTTAAAGGAAGGCTGGTATTCATGAAATCTTAAAGAGTGGAGATGATTGACTATGATCATTAACTCCCCCAGGACATGAGAAAGATTGGCTTTGTTTATGAGGAAGGTATTTGCTTAGAAAATATCTCTTGGGAATTCATCAGTGTTCATTAAACTCATGAGGAAGAACCATCATTGGGCACCTGGGACTCCTCAAGCCTCTGAAAGTTCCAGAGTTGGCAATGGGCAGTCAGGAAGTCCCTCTCTCAGACAGTCATAGGAAGTGGAGTAGTGTGTGATGCCCTGGTCCTTCTTCAACTCTAGTCCCTAGTTCCCTGTGTGACTTGGAGCAAGTACTTAACTCAGTGGGAGTTCACTTTCTTCAAATGTGAAGAACTAGATCCTATCATCTCACTTACTGTTCTAAAATTCTAAGAATACTTGAGTTTAAACCTGTTATTCAGAGAGTAGCTAATATTTCCTGTTGGAAGCAGGATACCACTTCTTAGAAATTTGGCGCTCTATGTACCTCATTCTCTGACTCTTTGGTACCCCCTCTTCTCTAAATCCAAACCTATTTTCCATTTTTAAACATAGATTATATCATCAGAATGCACTCTTTGGAAAACATAAGGAAATCATACTAATTACCCATATGCTCTCAGGCAGTAGAAAATAATTAAGATCTGTTTATCAGTATGGCTAATTAAAAACAAAAAGCATATGTGTCAATGTTTGCTTTTATTATTTCCTATGTAGGCCTGTGAGAGTTTTCACTTATACGTATAGGACTTGGAAAATGAGCTCCTTTCCTAGGATGTTCTGTAAACAGAACCAGGTGTCAGCTATTTTCAGTAGCCAGAAGATGGTCTCCCATAAACACAATTGCCCTTCCATTTCAGAGTTATCAATGGTGAATGCATTTTGTGGAATCAAGTGAAACTTGCAGCCAATAAACACATGGTTAAAGAAGGAGGCAGGATATATGTAAAGTGCCTACAAACCATCTCTATTTGCCTAGTCCAAATAAATACTTCCGTTGATCCAGTTCTAGTACAAGTGAAATGCAGATTGGGTCAAGGATGGTGAAGATATGTGACAATGGCTTGTTAGCTTTTGAAAACTTGATTTTGGGAATCCTGAATACATACGTGAGCTCTCTTGCCTCTGGAATGTCATGCCACCAAAAAAAAAAAAAAAAGGTGCAGTGATTTTTGCCTCCCACACAAAGTACATAGTCTGCTTTTAACTTTGGATGCCAAAGGAAGGTCTGGTTGGAATTTCCAAGTTGGTTAAAACTTCACAGTATTTGCAGTATTTGGCCTTTTCACTTCTTAGATATACAGCACAAAGCTCACCTGTTTTTCATAATATTGCTGTTAGAATAATTTTTCTAAAGTTCATTTTATCACCTTTTTATCTCCAGTCAGGATAAGAGATGAATGCATATTGGAATTTAATTTGTTTAGGGAATTCATTTTGTTTAATTTGGCTCTAAAATACTCACAGCAATCCAGTAGTGAGAAGAGATAGCTCAAACTCCTTAATAGCCAAATCCAAAGAGATTTCCATAGTGAAAGTGGAGGGAGATATTGATGATACTCAAACAAATGAGTTTAGAGAACTCATGGAATGAACCGAAACTATGTATGAAAACTCAAATTGGAATTAGAATTCAAAGCAAGTTCTCAGTGAATACAGGGCCCTGCACACTGCTGCTAGGTGGCAGACAGAGGGAAGAATAAATGAGCTCCAGCTTTTGAGAAACTTAATTAAAAGTTATATCAAACCTGGGATTCTCCGGAAAGAATTTGTACTTACTTTAATAAAGGCTGTTTCTCCTTGAGAAGCAATTCTAATTTTATACCAGGGTTGCAATTTCTGTGCTGAAAACGGTCTTTCTATGAGATCGTGTTCATTTTTGCAAACACAATATATCCCCACCCCCAGGACCTTCCTCTGGCACCCAGACAAGAGAGCATTTGCCAAAACAATGATAGGGATGCTTCGAAAACAATAGCTCTTCTTTGAACTTTATTACTATGAGCTACAGTACAACAAAACTCCAGACCAAGGGCGATGCTGAGATAGGAAGAAAACTGCATTTACCCACCAGATGGGAGATTTTCATTTCTGATTTTAAAATTGTGATAGCGACATAGAGCTGGCTCAGTGGTTGACAGGGTTAGAGGTCAGAGGAGGAGCAGACTATAAAAGAGCAACAAGAGGGAGTCCTTTAAAAAATTTTTTTAATGTTTATTTATTTTTGAGAGAGAGACACACACACAGAGCACAAGTTGGGGAGGGCCAAAGAGAAAGGGAGACACAGAATCCAAAGCAGGGTCCGGGCTCTGAGCTATCAGCACAGAGCCCAATGTGGGACTCAAACCCACAAGGTGTGAGATCATGACTTGAGCCAAAGTTGGTCACTTAACCGACTGAGCCAGGCAGGGACCTCAAAAGGGACTCCTTTTGGAGTGATGGGCTCTGTACTCTGAGTGCCAGGGTAGTGGTATGTGTCAAAACTCCTGGAACTGTATGCCAGAAAGAAGAGATTTTACTCTAGGCAAATTAAAAATTAAACAAACCAGCAAACATGATCAACTTTGACATTTTTTAAAAGTGCGTCCGTTTGATTTTATATGTGTGCACCAGTAGACTTGACATTTACCCAGTACTTCTTGGTTACTATTTCAAAGCCTCTTCCCTCCCTCCTCTCCTTAGTTTCTCTTCTTTCCCAGGGTTTGCGATGATTTCCTGATTTCTCTTCTTTTGCAAAACAAAACAAAACAACAAATCTTTGAGAACCAAGGCCTCAAATTAATGATGACAAGAATTCAGACCAGGGCAAGAGCAATCTGATAGTGGAGAAAATGTGCCTCTGGGGAAAGATTTAGAGGACATTGGCAGGGGCGGGGGTCTAGATAGGTTGGCCTGAAGGGGACATCTTGCAAAAACAAAGGGTGGGGAATAGGGAAGAAATAAATAGAAGGATATCATAATAATCCTACCTTCTTTGTAAAGATATCATAATAATCCTACCACTTTGTAAAGTGTGTCATGGCTTATGATAATCGGAAACTAGCTCCTTTTAATATTCTGTCACCTTGCTAATGTAGGTAGAGTCATTGCCGTCATTTTACAGATGAGAAAACTGTGGCCCAGAAAAGTGAATTGTCCATGGTCACAGAGTTAGTGCATGAAAAAACTTGTACTTGAGCTGGGATTCCTGGTTCTAAGCACTGGTGTCAGACTACAACCAACCAAAGGTAGCCCCTGCTGTCCAGAGCTCCAGACATCAGTGTCACACCCAGTGAAATCCCTGAGGTCCTTGGGGTCTGCTGCCCGAAGGACATGGGTAGAAAGTGAATCAACAATCTCCACTTTGGGCTTGTTGTTTAGAGATGGCATTACAGCTAATTCCAGGTTGATGGGCTCGTTCTTATCCCTTCAATTGGGTCTAGAAAAGCCACAGAAATAGGTAGCTCAGACATGATAGTGTTTTTCAAGTGAAAGACCACCTCCACAATAAGCAGCATCAACTTGAAAATCCAAATGCAGGAAATAGTGCCTGAGAGCTCATCTCCCATGTGCCGAAAGAGAGAAATTTGACCAATTCAAGGATGAACACGTAAGACAGGTTTTCTCTTGTGAGGAAGGAGGTGGTTAACTAGAGATGAATATCTTTATTTATTCTGTGCCTTGTTTCACAAATGGTTGGAGAGAGCTGACTAGGAAAGCACAAATCTAGTCCTATTAACCAGACACAGTTCAAGAAAGATGGGCCCCAGCACTTCCTGAGAAATTTCCTCAAGAGACTGGTTTTGCCAAATGTTGTATGTTTTGCCTTCTGTAGTGGATTCAGTATTTCTCAATATGTTTCGAAGTATAAATAGCAAACCAGTTGAGCAAATGCCCATCTGGTTGTCTGATCTCCTCTTTAAGTGGAGAAAAAGAAATTGTCTTTGACTTGAGAAAAAATGTAGAAGAGTGTTAGTGGCTCCATTCTAGACCTGATCTGGTCCTACTAATTCATCAAAGAGCACTGGGGTCATTTCATCAGAGGGATGGTCCTCGTCCCCCATATTCCAGTCTCCTTCCTGGCCTCATCCAGCCTATTATTCTCTGATATAACTTAGATCTTTTCCTTCAAAGCGTTTGTAAAGTCTCCCTCATTAGGCTGAAACGCCAAGTGGGCAAGGAAGCATGTGTTTGAGCTCTGATAGGATCCCCAGCGCCTCTCGCAGTTCCTGGCACATGATAATAAGTTAAATTAATAGATGGATTGGTTTGCTATGGAGTGCCCATCACTGTGTCTCAGAGGAGCTGTGCTGCCTTCCCTTTGTAAGCCAGAGAAAGACTTTTCCTCTCTCTCTTTCATTCCTCACTTTGCTCAGTAGGAAGAATGGGTCTCATGTCAGTTAATTCTGGGTACATAGGCAGCCCCGCAGGGGTGGATGTAGCATTGGGAAAATATAAAGCCACTCATTTCTGCCTTAAGAAGAAAGACAAAAGGTTTTCTCTTGTGAAACTTGGACACGCTGGAAGGCAAAAAATTTAGGATGATTATTCCTGGAGTTTCCTCCATTTTGGTGTGAGAAACTCAGTTTCCTAAAAGTAAAATTGTGCAAAACATTATGGAAAGAGCACTGGGCTTATTGTAATCAAATCCTGAAAAACAGACCTGGAACTACTTTATAGACCAGTTTAGCCAGTGGTTTTCAATGTCACTGCATATTAGAATCCCCAGTAGACACTGATATAAATGTATGGATGCCTGGGCCTCAGTGCTAGGGATTTGGATCCAATTGCTCTCTGTAGAATTTTGTCACTTAATTTATCTTTGAAGCCCTCCAGGTGATTCATCTGGTTTCAGAATGACAAACATGAACCAAATGTATAATATGCATGGGTCACTTCATTTCAGCCACCCAGCACGGGATGCCCTCTTTGTTCAGGGACCCCCCACACTCCACCCCAGGTTCACCAGCTTCCCTCACAGCTAGAGCCAAGCCATCAGGGCCTTCAATCAGATGCAGTCCTGGACTCTGAATGGGAACTGGAGACCCCAGGGTTCAAGAGTCACAGAGACTTCTCTTTGCTGGCAATGGCTGTGACACCAACAATGACTTTGGGGCAGCAGCCAAATCAGGCCCACTGCATTATGACTCTAGGGTAGCAGCAGCCTTGTCACATCAACCACAGGGCATCATCTCAGGCGTGGTTCTAGCCTGGCTTCTCCAGGTCTCCCTGGGAGACCAGCAAAGAGAGGATTAAAGTAGTCTTTTTTGCCCACATTAACTAGACCCAATTTGTATTGCTTGTAAAGAAAGACCCTGAATACTGCAAATGTTTTTTTTTGTCTTTTTCCCTCTCTTTATTTCTTAGAACCTTCTAGTTCTGCAGGTATCTTGGGAGCAACAGAGTAAGCCAGGCTTGCAGTTTTCTGGAGTCCTTGTCTCCTTCAACCAGAGCAGCTCAATTTAACATTTTCTTATGAAAAAAGGATTTCTGCAAAAAAAAAAAAAAAAAAAAAAGTTTAGAAATTACATTTGGGTGGCAGAGAAGTTCTTTAGTCTATCAAATTCCATTAAATTTTCTGGATTTGCCCTAGATACCAAGACAGAGCTATTCTTCCAGATGTGGGTAGAAAATTCTAGTAGTAAAGTGAGCCAAAGTAACTGGCGCTTCTCCTCCAACATTCCAAATCTGTCCACCAGGAGTCTGGAGACCCAGTGTAAGTCATATTTCTGCCACTTCTTGTCATTGTCACCATGGGCAAATATACATTATTTCCACTAAAATTAAATTCCTTCTTCTGTAAGATAGAACAACTAATACTTTTCAGTCAACCACATCAGTAATACCTCAAATGATATAATAAATTCAAATGGTATAACAAGTAAAATCATTGTATGTACTTATAAATCAATTCTGTGCATGCAAGATGAAATTATTATTATCATTATTGTCATCATGAAATCTTAAATCAGTTGGTGAGTTTGTTTTTTGATATGAATGAACTAAACTAGTTTCTCTGATGGAAGAAAGGGCTAGTTCTTATCACAGGGGGATATATAGTCTTCTGACATGGGTCTGTGGTTAAATTTTGAGGTGATACTGAAATCTGATATAATCTTTATACCTCAGTGGCTTGTATCCTTTGAATTACTTACTTGCTTTGGGTATATTATTTGCAGAAATCCAGCATTAATTAAAATGGTTGTAGGACAATATCCCTTATATTTTCATTTGTATAAACTTGTGTATTTATCATTATATACAAATATCAATCAAAGAACAAATTTTATTAAGCATCTTCTAAGCACTATACTATATGATTCCATGGTCATATAAAGGTGGATCAGCATGGATTGTTAGTCTTGATTATTAGCCTGAAATGCATGGATTCTGCTCAGAAGTTAAGAAGCCTTTAGGAGGGGGCACCTGAGTAGCTCAGTTGACTGAGTGTCTGACTTTGGCTCATGTCAAAATCTCACAGTTCATGAGTTTGAGCCCCACATCGGGCTTTCTACTCTCAGCAAGGAGTTCACTTCAGATCCTCTGTCTCCCTCTCTCTCTCTGTCCCTTTCCCCACTCTCTCTCTCAAAAATAATAAACGTTAAAAAAAAAGAAGCCATTGGGAGTATTTGAGATATTTTATATGATAAACAGTGTTTTCTCAAGTAGTAAAGATTAATGGTAATAACTATTAAGGAATTAGAAGGGTGTAATATAATTTAAAATTCCAAGCTTAGGAAATTGAGAGAATGGCATTACCCATAGAAAAGAATGTCTGTCTGACTGTTTCAGATGAACCTTTAGAACATGGAAAAGTCCTTCACATATGGTCGGATTAAAAAGAGGAAGTAATGAGTATAGTATATTCTTGACTTGTATCCACTTTTAACAACCACTGCCACCTGGTGGCTTGTGACCCTGTTTCCATCGACGGGAGATCAATTCAGCACACTTGAGTAGGGCTGAAGCCGAATAGAAGCGACACTGACCTGCTATACCAGAGATGTAAGTTTTTGGAGCACAAGGGTTAAGAGCCATGTAATCTTGTTCAATATTATAACATATCTAGACTGTAAAGGCCATCTAGGTATAAATATCTATATTTTAATGATTTCTTACAAAGCTCACAGCCAAAGCTGCAATCCAGCAAGATTTCTGATAGCGGTAGATATGGATTAAAACTGCAGTTCCCATCACATATGTTTAAATTACTCCTCTCTGGGGGCGCCTGGGTGGCTCAATTGGTTCAGCATCTGATTTCAGCTCAGGTCATGATCTTACAGTTCGTGAGTTCGAAGCCCACATCAGGCTCTATGCTGACAGCTTGGAGCCTGGAGCCTGCTTCAGATTCTGTGACTCATTCTCTCTCTCTGGCCCTCCCCTGCTCATGATCTGTCTCTGTCTCTCTCTCAAAAATTTAAAAATTTTTTTTTTAAATTTTAAATTACTCCTCTCTGTTCCCTTTTGATTCAGTAAGCCTCATATCTCTCCTGAATTACTCCTGAATTCTCCTGAATTACTGAGTAATGAAAGACATATAGAAACCACAGTAGTTAAGGAAAGAGGAAGTAACAGGTGGGCAGACAGAGTCACAGTGAGAAAGGCAATGAAGATGGCGTAAATAAACAACATGATGAAACAGCATCATGGTCTAGGCACATAGCTGCTGTGCTCTTGATTCTGAGAGTGAAGAAATATTTGTTTTCAGGGTCAACATTCCATCACTCATAACTTCTTTTTATTTCCCAAGACAACAGACCATTTTACGATTTCCTGATACCTCACTTAATGCCACTCTCTACTTGGGAATTCCACCATACTATCTATACATTTCTTTCAGAAACTCCTTGTTCAAAGATTCCTTGTGCTGGAAAGACTTCTAAAACTCTCCCTGAGAAAGATAACATTTCTTTCCTCTGTGTTACAACTCTGCATTCTGTTTTCATGTTACTGTGTTCTCACCAACTCCTCATTATACTCCTATTAAAATAATGTGTATCATATCTGTTTAAGTGCATATGAGTGCCGCCATACTTTGGCCTTTAGATCAGATACTTTACCTTTCGGTTCTGTATCCCAGATATTCTGTTGGTTGACAGCTTCTAGACTACATAATGCCACTTTCCCACATCTCAGAGGAGAACTCTGGGAGAAATGGAATTTTAGACACAGATTCTCTGAGGGTTAGGGGATGAAAACAGAGTTTATATAAATGTCTGCATGTTTGTAACATCCATGAATACTGAGCTCCTAAATAGTTTCTTAGGATCTCACTCAGGGTGCATAGGTAGAGTTTGCCAACAAGTTTGGCTTTTTCACTGAGGCTCCTCTTACTGGTAACATGTAGACATATTTCTAGGATGCTTTCATCTCTCTAAAGAGGACTTCACTGTTGCCAAGGGGTATAGCTCCTGACTGCTAGTCAGTGTTCTGGAATGAAGGCAAGACAAGATGTCCAGAATATGTTAAAACAGTGGGAAGAGGAAGCAGAAGAGGTAGAACCAGAGAAATGACATCATGAGAAAGATTTGCTTGAAAGGCACCATGAGTCAAAGAATGTGGGCAGCTTCTAGAAGGTGGAAAAGGCAAGAGCATGGATGCTACCATAGACCCTCCAGAAAGGAAGGCAACCTGCCAACACTGCTTTTTAGCCTAGTGAGATGCATTTTGTACTTCTGGCCTCCAGAACTGTAAGATAATAAATCCAGGTTGTTTTAAGTCCCTAAGTTTATAGTAATATGTTATGGCAGTAATAGAAAACTAAAAAAGCCAACACTGTATTGATTATTTATTCCCCTTGCTTGGTTGTTTTAGTTTAGGACATTTACTCTGGTCTTGGTGTCCTTGTCCCTAACTTCTGATTCCCAGGAGTCTTCCCTTCCTACAGGATACATTCTCTGCTTTGCTAGAACACCAGTCACCTCTCCATTCTGCACGTGGACCAGTCCTGCTTCCTTACTGGCTTGGAGTCCAAGGACTGCAGAGTGCGCCTGAGTTAGCTCTGGCTGTCCTCCCTCACACTCACCATCAGCCCCTAGAAAAGGGTATCTACAAGGACACCAAACCTGAAACTTTTTGACATCATCCAGGGACAAAGAGGGTTGCACACCGTGTCTTCTTTTCCCCCTTCAGGTTTCAAACACACTTAGGTGACTGTTTTCAGCACATGGATGAATCATAGTTATCTTGACTGAACTCTCCACGCACAGTTTTCAAACAAAAATGCTTTCAATTACCCAGCTCTCCTCTGACTGAATCCTTGATGTCAGCCAGAAAAACAACCTGCTGGGGTCCAGTTCTTGCCAACCCACAAAGAACTATTAAGTAAGGGTGTTTCTCTTAGAGTTGCAAAGTATTGCGGACTGCTGAAAACGGGGATCTTTAGCCAGAGATCTGAGGGGGAAAGAGTAAGAGGGTCTATCAAGAACATAAATAATGACTGAGAGATCCCAAAGCGGCCTGCTGTGTGCAGAGGGCCGTTAGTAATGAGGGAGACACCAGGAGTAACAGGAGAGACCCTCCAGAGGCAGGACTGGGTAAGCCAGGTCAAGTTCATTTGAGTTCAGAGTCTAAGTCATATGAGAAAGTGCCTGGCTTGATAGCAATTTGCCCCAATTACCCATTTCCCTCTGACCTCAGACTAAAATCTAATTATACTCTGCATGAGAGGAGGCCTGGTAGGAGTTTAATGTCCACAACCTCTCTCTGATCTCTTTTCCAGAGCACTAAGAGGTGGCCTGCAAATGTAAACGAAACCTGCAACTGGAATTTTGCATTAGGCTGGCAAAACCTCATTTTAGGAGACAACCATACTGTCAGGGAGAAAGAGCAGATTCCCCTGTCTCCTATGATTCTCCAGGGTTGTTTTTATTAACATGGAAATTTCCAAGGCTTTAGGCAGGGCTTACATGTCAATGAAAGAGCTGCCTCGCCAGCCGCAGAGCTATAATTGTCTTCTCTTGTTCCTGAACTCAGCACTTGGCTGTTCATTAATTACCGCCATACCCCATGAGCATAGCATCGCCCAACCATGAGCTCCTGGACTATTCCTCAGTAAAAACAGTATCACCTGCATTAGCGTTGCAGCTCCTTGCTGTAACAGACTTCTAATTATAATTTTATTCATCTTTTATTTGGCACATCTATATTGAACTTCTGGTGCAATAAGCCACTTTATTAGCTGTTGTGGAGAACATGGAGATCAATGGGCTGGAGTCAATGCCTCAAGGTACTGAAAGCTGGCAGCTGGAGCCACCCTGGAGGAAATACAGAATGTGTGACTATCACCTTGGTATTAAGAATACAACCCCAAATTACTTGCCTCCTATCTAAGCCTTCTAGCTTTACTATCAACATTTTTTTGTTACTAAATAATTTCAGTTGCTAAATGGCAGATTCAAGAAATGTTTGGGCAATGAAATTAGACTCTATTGGATACTGTGCTTGGTGGCTGATTCTCATAATAACCTTATGAGGAAAATGACATACTTTCCTGTTATATGTAGTCTGCATTTTCCAAGTTTTCATGGGACTCACAAATGAGGTTAAAAAGTTGTCTATAACCTATGTTTTACTTACTTTTTCCTACACTCACCCATGAAGGACTTCCAGGAACATGTATTTCTAGTCAGATAAACCATCATTCATGCAAAATGGACTCAGTGCTGTCCATTCCTGGTGCTCCCATACTGTGGCCTGTGAAGATGCCCGTGAAGATGAGGATATTTGGGCTGGATATGTCAGTGAGCTACCCAAGGGCACACACTTTTAAGACAGATGTGGGCCACACTTTGCACTTCTGACTCCAAGTGCAGCTTCTTCTGTGTTAGCGCTAATCCATCTCTTGTCTCAATACAAAAATCATCATGTATTCCCCTCATGTATATTAGTATGTACTCTAACAGTCACACAAGGTAGCAGAGAAGGGCAAAGTGAGGGGGTTGGGCCTGAAAGAAGTCCCAGAAGACCAAAGGGCAGCAGTCCCTGAGAACAGCAAACACAGGGACTCAGGGCGCAGGCCTGAGGAGGAGGCATTGTCAAGCCCAGACCTCACTGTTTGTCTGGGATGCACATAACTTGGATGATATTACGTACTTAAAATCTAGTAGTATCTAGTACATAGACTACAAACTCCATCACTAAGCAGAAATCCATGTCAACATTAACCTGTTGCCCACTCTATGCCAAGCATATGTGCCATTGTTTGATCACTTGCGTGCATTTACACAATCTTCACAACAAGCCCTTAAAGCCGTTTGGGGCAGAGAATGTCTCTTGCTTCTTTTACCCCTTAACTACCTTGCTCATGATGCCTAATTAGTAGACTTTGATGTTTTAAATTCCAAAGTGAATGGAAATTCAATAATTATTAACCAAATGGAACCTCCTTGAATAGGGATAGTGCCTTTCCCTAGGATGTAAATCCAGGGTATGTCATTGTAATGAACAACTCTGCAGTCAGTGATATGGTGACTTCAGACTCCCTTCTCTCTCTTGAAACGTTAGTGACTGCATTTTGCTTTTCTTGTTTTGCAGGACTAAGGAAGTCAATCCTGGAAGCTTCTTGGAGAAAGTGCTCCTCTACTGCCCTGAAATGTCTCTTCTTGGAAAGACATGACCTCAGAAAAGTGAGCATTGACTTTTCCTAAGGTAGTGAATATTTCATTCCCCTTACTTTAAGCAGGTATTAAATCACATATTATTCCTGCTTGATGCCTGTCTGTTTGCTCTTAGCTCCTTCCTCCTGCCTCATCTTCAAGTGAGAGCTTCAGATTGCAAAGGAATTCTAACTGCACTATTCTTTTCACTCTTGACATTTCTATGAGCTTTGACAAGAAGAATTCTGTTTCTCTGTGCTTACCAACTGAATTAGTGTGGACAGAAGGGCACATACCATACACCGTTTGCAGGAACTATTTCTTCTGATCAGTAATTTTAAAGCAATACACCTCCTCAGGCCCTTAAATATGTCATCCCGGGAACTGCTGCTTCCATTCTCCCTTCCCCTTTATCATCCATGTGTCAGACAGACATGCCTTGGGCCTGCTGGGCATCTGCTGTTTACCATGAGCCCCTCCCTGCCCCCGCCCCCTTGTAAAGCCCTCGAGGAATGACTTATGGAAAATACAGCAGGTCACAGGGAATATGATTCAAAAATGTTTTCGCTCCCAGCTTGGCAAAAATAGGTAGTAAACTAACTAAAGGTTTGCTCACTGTGGGCTCCGCTCATAAGCATAATATTTAAAATGTAAAGATAGGGGCGCCTGGGTGGCTTAGTCGGTTAAGCGTCCGACTTTCGCTTAGGTCATGATCTCGCGGTTCGTGGGTTCGAGCCCCGCGTCGGGCTCTGTGCTGACTGCCAGCTCGGAGCCTGGAGCCTGTTTCAGTCTGTGACTCCCTCTCTCTCTGACCCTCCCCTGTTCACGCTGTCTCTCTCTCTCATAGAAATAAATAAAATAAAATAAAATAAAAAAAATAAAATGTAAAGATAAATAACTCCTTCTGCTCTTCTTGGTTTCTAAAGTGCTCAGGATAACTCAAAATGGTGATTTTGTACGTCCTATTTAACCAAACAAAATATTTGAGAGATAGCTGTGGACTGGACATTTTATATCAGCTAGGAGGTATTTTGATGAATAAGGCAAGGACCAGGTAAAGCCATAGACTTTTGCGGGGAGACAGACATATAACAGATAAAGCAGAGTGTGGTTAGAACGATAGCAATGCTGTTTACCGGTCAGAGTACAGAGAAGGGTCACTTGATGCAGCCTAATCGAGTGCAGAAAAGAAATTCCCTGGAAAGAAGAGGCACCGGAATTGAGGGTTAAAGATTGAGTAGTTAGTATCTTTTAAAAAGGAAAGAGATTGGTAGAAAGGAGAAAAAAGAATTCTTAATTCTATTGTCCTCCAACTTGTGTGTATTATTAACACACCCTGGGAATCTCTAACTACTGCTTCTTTAGAATTCATTACACCTGCTGAATTCCATGGGCCTCTGCCCCCTTATAATTTCTATGCATTTGCTTAATTAAGACTCTGTGATAGACTGGGCAGACATTTCCTGGCAATTAATAATCAGCTGGAGGAGCTTAAGTCTGGAAGCAAAGCTGTGAAAATACGCACTTATATTTATATAAAAAGTAGTCAGATTGTTACCTTTTCCTGTTTTGATCAACCAGAAGTTGAAAAGCCACATTGTTGGAGTTGACAAGCCACATTTACAGTTTGGTTCTTTTCCTAATCACTGAAAACCATCCACAAATAAACAGGGAGAGCGAAACACGCACTGTGTCTTTTGCATTAGGTGTTTGGAATCCAAGTTAATTTTTGGAGAACTTTCCTAAGAGTAGCTGCTGGTTAATACTGGGATTAGGTACTTAGGGTTGTGGTGCATCCATCATAAAGACCTCTACAAATGTCCTTAATCAAGATAGATTTGACAGGATTCTGCCTAGAGATGGTAGAGAGGTATTATAGAGTCTGGTGTTTGTCATATCAGATGCTTAGGATTCACTGATTCAAAGCATAATACTTAAATTATGCACAGAAATGACCATATAGTATGTATTATTTACCTATTGTGAATTCACAGAAGACTCCAGGCTTTGCTCCACGTGTTTTTCATCTGTAACAATGTTAAGGCTTTGGAGACCCTTTCCTACTTAGGTTCTTTATAAGTGGACTGATTTCTTGCATCCCCTCCCACCATTTGGATTGAAGCATGACACTGAAGTCTTAGGAACCAAGAGCAAATGATACAGGACAAGTTCTTTTCAGACAGGAAGGAAAAGTAAAAACAATAATAATATTTTTTTTTTTAAAAAAGGAAAAAGCTCACTCCTTCTTGCCTTAAGGGGATCATAGAAGGAGAAAAAGAGAAAGCAGAAAGCAAAAAGGCTCTTACTTCTAATTCCCCACCTAAGAATTCTATACATCAAATGCAGAAGTCTTAGGAACATAGAAATGAGTGAGAGACAGCATGTAACTATCAAAGGAACAGCTTATATTGCAGGACAGACTGTCGGGGAGGCTGCAGGCCCCTAAAATGGTTTGTACTTCAACCAAAGCCAGATCCAATGTTGCACTGAAGCAGCTCTGTGGGGCTGGTGGAGATTGCAGGGTAGATTCAGATGCATGAGCCTGAGGTATGGGCCTGGCTCCTCTTTGTCTGCACTTGGTATGACAGGAATCCAGAAGTCCCCATGTGCCCTAGAGGGGGAGGAAGTGTGCTGCAACTTTGCAAAGGCATAGGATCAGAGAGAACAGGAGAAAGTGATAATGGAATTGGGGAGCTCATGTGAATGACTGGAGCCATGGACTGCAGTGGTGGGTGCCAACGTTTCATTCCAAAAAGAATAGTGAGGGGCGGCTGGGTGGCTCAATTGTGTGTTGGACTCTTGATTTCGGCTCTCTCACTCTCTCTTAAAATAAATAAACTTGAAAAAATAAAAAGAATTTGGAGAACTAACTAGTCACAGATCAGCAATTGCCAGTATTGGGGAAGGTGGATCAGTTTGTCCACAGCAAGCAGTATAGAGCATAGGTGAGCCTGCCCTCTCCTTCACCAAAAGAACAGAGTAAATCCTGTCATATGCCCAGGGACTTCGCAGGGAAGATTAGGGAACAGGGAGGGAATCTAAAAGTCTGAGCAGAATCTAGAACAGATTCTATGACCTAAATGACTTTCAGCTCCTGGGTCAGACAAAGATCACGTGATTACCTTCACTATCAATGGGAGTGTGAATTTACAAAGAGTAGACTAACTACAGAACACTGAGAAGCTACATTTCTGCACCTGTATTTGACTATGAGTACATTTGCAACCCTACTGTACATATGTTTTCTTACTGAATTCCTAGAACATTCCTGTAAGTAGGAATCACTATTGTCCAGATGATAAAACAGACTCGAAATGATCATGCTACTTATCCATAGTTTCATAGCTACAAGTGAGTGTGGAATGGAATATAGATTGTTCTGAATCCAAAATCCACGGTCTTCTCTTGATGACTCATGATTTTCTTTTTTCTCTTTTTTTTTTTTTTTCTGAATATAGAAACATCTGATACTTTGTACTTGAAGGAAAACAACTATAATAAAGGGTGGGGATTCCCTGTGACTTTTGTCTTTGGGGACTCTTACTAGGACCCGCAGGGAGATATACAGGAAGAAGAGTTGCCTTCTAGGAGGTCTGAAGTTTACTGTGGCATAACCAGATGGGTGTAGGCAATGCTCCCACAGATGAGTTAACATTTGAGCTATTTTGTTGGAGAAATGAAGAAACCACAAAAATATTGATTATTCAAGAGGTAGCAAGCAGCATGTGGTGTTGGTTTACTTAGAAGGGAACAGAGCTTAACAATTCAGTGCAGTAGACAGTTTTTAAGCTTCTACTCTATACCTGGCACAATGTGAGAATAAGATGATACATATTCCATAACCGGGTACCATAGATTATACTAAAGCCAGTGCACTGAAACTGGTCTTTCCCCCTGTTTTCAAAGCAGCTTCTTTCTTCCTCTAATCTTTATGAAAATAAAGGCAAAATCTGCACCTGTGCAAAGGAGATATGGCAGAGAGCTCTCAGGAACGATTGAGCCACTTAATAAATTTGCAGCCTCTTTTCACCTTGTCATGATCTCACTCACTGTACTACAATATCTGTGGCCTCGATCACATATTATGCTTGTCTTATTTTCTTTAAACTCTAATCCAGTTCAGCTTTGTTTGCCAGCTCTTATGCAACCTACGCAAATGAATTCTCCTTGGACTCTTCTGGCTCAGACATAAATTGTAAAACAGCAACTCTGGCAATGGCCCGTTGGACATGTTTCAGTGCACTCATATCTCAATGAACTGAGTCAAAAAGGCCAACTTGTTTTTACTGACAACCTAAAGACAAAAGCACTTTAGGGTAATGAAAAAGGCTTACTTTGAAAGTACACTAAAGAGGAGTGTGTGGGAAAAAATGGCATTGAGATTTTACTATTTCAGGAAATTAAAAAAATTAAATTTTAGTTTATTAACCCCAGATTGTTTTTTAAAAATTGGGCCTTCATTTGTACTTTTTACAAAGAGCAAAAACAAAATACTGAGTTTAATTCTACTGGGAGAATTAAGTGGAAAAGGGAATGTGTTCTTGGGAATTTCTCATCAAGGAATGACTGCCCCACCCAGCCCACCCTGCCTCCACATAAGACTAGCCCACTTTCTCCTCTGGGAGACCAGGATTCTCCTCATCATAGTGACCCTGGGAGGTCCCCTACACACTTGATCCACTCGATATCTTATGCTGAGAATAGTACCCCAAAAGGACCCCAGTGCAGTGACATGGGGGAATGGAATGGGGTTTTAGTGCTTGGGAGATAAACCTGTCTAAATTATGGTTTTAAAGTGTGCTCACGGTTTACATGGGATTTCTTGGAAGGATAGTAGAGGGAGTGACAGGAAGACGTCTGTGCTTTGCACTGCCTATTTTTCTAGGGTCTTATCCTAGCTCTCTTGCTATCCATTCTTATGATGACAGAAAACATGAAACACACACAGGACTTCTTCTCTTTTCTTGTATACACAGAAATACTGTACACAAATCAGATGACCTTGCATGTGCAGTGTGAGGGCTTCAAGACTTCTCAGATTTAAAGTGGTTGAAGCTCTTCTCACTCACTGCAATATACGTTCTCAAACTGATACACACTGGCTTTTCCCTCATTCTTTATATCTAAAACATAAGCTGAATGTGGCCTCACACCATTCCCTCTTATATGAACACGTGCATGCGCTTACTGAGTTATATAGCTGCACAGGCCAAAGCAAGTGGGAAAATTGGGGGAAGAATTTGAAATTAACATGAGCTAGAGAACATTCTGGAAGAACTCAGAAACGGTACTTTTTTTTTTTTTTTTTTTTTTTTTTACCATGTCTAGGAGTGTCAAGGGCTATAGTACAGATTGGAGAGCTATTCACCAATTTCTTTTACACTGGCCTCACTCCAGACATTTCCCAATCCCTCTTGCAAGTAGGTAACATATGACTGCATCATCAGTCGGGCCTCTGTGGAAATGATGAGTATCCTTAGCCCCTTACCCTCCTGTGCACAATACTCTTTCTCTTCCTTTGTTGCTGCTGAATGTTGACATGCAAGGAGACCTTGGAAGCTCTATGCTGAAGACCGTGGATCTTTGTTTAGCCTAGATCTCTGAAAGGCTGTGTATACCATGGTTATGGGCTAAATTATTGTCCTTCTCTGAAAATATATATTTTGACATATTTTGTCCAATGTGTCCCTATTTGTAAATAGGAACTTTAAGGAGATAATTAAGGTTAAATGAAGGTGATATGATTGGTGTCCTTTTAAGAAAAGGAAAGGACACCACACCAGAGCTTGCTTGCACTCTTTCTCTTCTGAGCATGCACAGAGAAAAGGCCAAGAAAAAAAAGCTAAGCATAGTGTTTCTTTTTGTTTTGTTTTGTTTACAGTATACAAAATCATAGGTAATATATACAACATTGTGAGATGATTGCCACAATTAACACATCCATCACCTCACAGTTACTACTTTTTTTTTTTTTTTGGTTGGTGAGAATGCTTAAGATCTACTCTCTTAGCAAATTTCAAATTTCATGGTCACTATGCTGTACATTAAGTCCCCAAAAGCTTTCATTTTATAACTGAAAACTTGTGTCCTTTGGTCAACATTTCCCCATTTTCACCCCCTAACCACTACTATTCTATTCTCTGATTCTATGAATTTGACGTTTTTATATTCCACATATAAATGAGATCATACAGTACTTGTCTTTCCATGTCTGGCTTATTTCACTTAGCATCATCTCCTCCAGGTTCATCCATTGTCTTAAATGGCTGGATTTCCTTCCTTTTGAAGGCTGAATAACATTCTGTTGTGTGGATATATATGTGTGTATGTGTGTACACACACATTTTATTTACCCATTCAGTTGTTGACAGACACTTAACTTGTTTCTTTCTCTTGGCTACTGTGAATAATGTTGCAGTGGACCTGGGAGGACAGATGTCTCTTTGAGATACTGATTTTATTCCCTTTGGGTATATATGCAGAGGTGGGATTGTTGGATCATGTGGTAGTTCTACTTTTAATTTTTTGAGAAACATTCCATAATGGCTGAGCCAATTTATATTCCCACTGGCAGTTCACAAGAGTTCTTTTTTATCCATACCATTACCAATATTTGTTATCTCTTATCTTTTTGATGAGAGCCATCCTAATAGGTGTGAGATTATATCTCTTTGTGGTTTTGATTTTTATTTCTCTGCTAATTAGTGATGTTAATCACTTTTACTTGGCTATTTGCCTGCCTTCTTTGAAAAACAAAATATTAACACTTTATCAAGTAGATGGCTTGCATGTATTTTCTACCATTCTATAAGCTGACTTTCTCGTTTTGTTATTTTCTTTGCTACACAGAAGCTTTTGTTTAATATAGTCTCATATGTTTGTCTTTGTTGCCTGTGCTATTGATGTCATAGCCAAAAAAAATCATTGCTAAGACCGATGTCAAGGAGCTCCTTCTCTGTTTTATTCCAGGGGTTTTACAGTTTCAGGTCTTGCATATAAGTCTTTAATCAATTTTGAGTTAATTGTTGTTGTTTTTTTTAGTATAAGAATCAAATTTCATTTATTTGCATGTAGATATCCAGTTGTGCCAATACTACTTTTTGAAGACATTCCTTTTCTCATTGTGTATTCTTGATACCCATGTCAAATATTAGTTGACCATATATATATAGGAGGGTTTATTTCTGGACTCTCTAGTCTGTTCCATTGGCCTATGTGTATATTTTTATGCCAGTGTTATACCATTTTGATTATATAGTTTTGTAACATAATTTGAACTCACGAAGTCAAGAGACAAGATCACTGTATAATGGTAAAGGGGTTAATTCATCAAGAGGATATAACAGTAAATATACATGCACCCAGCACTGGAACACCAAAATACATAAAGCAAATGCTAGTGGAACTGAAGGGAGACATAGGCAGCAATATAATAATAGTAAATGACTTCAATACCAACAATACCAATTTCAACAATGAATAGGTCATCCGGACAGAAAATCAATAAGAAAATAGTGTTCTTGAAAAACACTGCAGACAAAATGGACCTAATGGACATGTACAGAAAATTCTATTCAACAGTGGCAGAATACACATTCTTCTCACATCACACAGAACATTCTCCAGGATTAGATCATATGATAGATCACAAAACTAGTCTTAACCAAATTTGAGAAAATTGAAATCATATCAAGTATCTTTTCTAACTGTAATGGTATAAAACTAGAAATCAGTAATAGGAGGAAAATTGGGAAATTCAAAAATGGGTGAAAATGAAACAACAGACTCCTGAACAACTGACATAAAGGCCTAATGTTAACTTGTCTTAGTCTAAAGAGACTTCCAGCACAAGGCTGGATGAGAGACAGATATAAATGAGGAAACGAAAAGTGCAGGCAGGATACTTATAAAGTTCATACATTTGTAACATTCTTCAGAGGTGGTCTGTACAAGTTGGAGCCATCATCTCAATACTAATGAGTAAAGATAATGTTTTAAATGTAGTCAAAGAACTTTCTAACTAAAATGAAATGGTTCCCAACTGGTGTTTAGAGAGTAATGGAAGGAGGCTTAGGGGAGAATATATGGATTTAAAAAATACATATTATTTGACCACAGAAAAATAAAAGCTCAACCTAATCAGTGTGTAGAAATGTATAGAAAGTAAACCATCTTCTAAGCATACGAATGATTTTACAGGGGCTGGAGTATTGGGAAGGGGAGAGGGTTTATCTCCCAAAAACTCCTTGCAACTTTACAAAACTTTTATGTTTATCAATAGGAAGTATGAGTTAAAGCATCCTGAGAAACAAGAGCTTAAGGTATTCCACCACTGACTTTAATAGACTTTGTGGCTTTTGGTAAGTCCCCATAAACTGCCTGGGCTTCAGTTTGTTCATCTGTAAAATGAAGATACATATATTTAAATAGTTTATACATAAGATATGTGTACGTGTATTTATAAGCAATAGGAATTTATATTTACAAAAATAAAGATTTCTTAGTTGTGGTACAGTTGTAATAAAACAAAAAAAGTGAAACATTTTATTTTCATGACAGTTAGTTCATCCCATCGGGTAACTCTGGTCTTCGTGCAATATCATCTCCAGCTTCCAAAGCATAGATCTGTTGCCTCAAAAACAAGAGCACCTAACTATAAACACTTTTTGTATTTGCCTTTTAATATAAAGAAAAACAGAAATCAATTTGTATGATTAGCTGACAGTCATGTCCCTTGAAAGACCAAATTTTCTGAACATTAATTTTATCTTCTTATCATTTAGAAGAGTAAGACACAACATAGGTCTGCAGTATTCCCAGCCTAAAGCCTCCACCATCACAGTAAGAATTAGATCATTAAATCCTCCCAAAGAGGTGCAGTCATTCTAAAGTTATCATAACTCAATAAAAGCAAAGGGAAGACTTAATCAGAAATTTTGATTCCCAAGACATAATGAGGTTGGTTAATTTAGAAATGGATAATGACTCCATGAGACACATTTAATATCTTCACCATCAAGAAGCATCTCAGAAAAATCCAGAACATTAATCTCTGGGTGACACAGATTTGGTAGTGTGCATGCTCCATGAACTCGTCTTTCCCTTCCTGAGAAATTGATACTGCCCAGGTCACAACTCCATTCAAAGCAGCAACATACTCTGAAATTTTATCCCACACTTCTAAAGAGTTGAACAATCTGAAGAAAAAAATGAAAAAATATTGGTGGCAGTTGTGGAGGGTGATGGGAAATTTCTTGGGCAGGAAGTATTTTTACATAGAGATAAATCATGCAATGGCACTTTTTGAACTATGAAGAAGAAATAGTTTCTTTTTGTTGTTGCATTAAGAATAAAACACTGATTTAAATTCCAAATACAACATATTCTATTAATTTATAATATTAAAAAAAAAGAAGTTCTTTAACTGTCATGAAAAATAGTAGACAAAAGAAAAAGAAAAAGAAAAATAGTAGGCAAAGTGTACACTCATGTTCATAGCAGTGCAGTCAAGAGGTAGAAGCACCCCAAGTGTCCATCCATGAATGACTAGGTAAATAAAATGTGGAATTTGCATATAATTCAGCCATTAGAAGAAATGGAATGATACATGCTATATCATGGATGAAACTTGAAGACATTATGGTAAAGGAAATAAACCAGTCAGACAAAGACAAAGAGTTCATAATTCCACTTATGTGAGGTATCTTAAAGTAGTCAAATTCATAGGAACAAATAGGAACAAATAGGAAAAAAATAGGAACAAATAGGAAAAAAATAGGAACAAAAAGAAGAATGGTGATTGTCAAGGGCTGCAGGATGGGGGGAAAGGAGGAGGTGTTCAATAGATATAGTTTCATGTTTGAAGGTTAAAATGTTATGGAGATTGGTTGCTCAATAATGTGAATACACTTAACACCAGTAAATGGTATACTTAGAAGTGGTTAAGATGGCAAATTTTATGTGTATTTTACTACAATTTTAAAGATTAGTAAAATAAAATGTCAGATAAAAATGTATTACTAATCATGGCTTCCCATTACAAGTGTTTGGGGTTTCATTGTAGAATTTTAGGTTATTTACTTAGTCATATTTTATTGCATCATGGGTTTGTTTTCCTACTGAAAGATGAATAAAATGAGGGAACTTGGAAGCATAAATCACATACAGGGGTTGCACTAAAAAGATGAGTCCATCAAATCTGACTTTGAGAAGAGTTATAAAAGCTGTGCCACTTCCCTTCCACTCCCTCCCATCTCCCGGGGCCAACCAACTTCTCAAACATAAGAGAAGAAACTTAGGAAAATTACTTCCTATTATTCCATTAGACTATGTAAATGAGTTGAAAGAGTTATTAAATTTTAGTCAGCCAGATACTATCGGAGCTTGGATTATAAGCCACTTTTTACTCTCATAGTCCCTGGCAAAAAATAGGTACTCAGTAATTGTTTTGTTTTTTGTTTTGTTTTGTTTTGTTTTGTTTTGTTTTCAAGAGGCATATGGTGTTTGCCCTTCCTGGTCAGGAAAGAGAGTAATCAAGCAAACAGGTTTAAGCACATTTGTAAGGAAGTTATATGGTACATGGCTCTGGGACTAGACAATTTAGAAACCCTGGGTTCAGTTCCTGATTCTGCCATTTACTATCTGGGTGACCCTAAGCAATTCACTTAACTCACTTAACTTCCTTGTTCTTCATTTTCCTTCTGTGTAAATGTTTATATTAATAATAAACAATGTCTGTAAAATGAAGTTTAGGAGCCTACATGCCTTCTAGTAATGATCCAAATTTGTCCTAGGGCCTCAATTAACGTAGCTGATGGTTTTTATCCCTAGATAATAGCAAGGAGTAATTCTAGAGACAGAAATCCTGAAAATACCTCTCTGCAAAGGTAGATTCAAAACTGGTCTCCCAAAGGAAAGCTGCAGAATGTTTCTCTCTCAACCTATAGTTTGATAGAATAATGCGGTATCAAGAGGAAACCTATAAAACTGAGGACCATGACTACATATCATTATTTTATTAAGGACCTAAAGGAAATGACTAATAATATAGATTTTTAGAAATCGCTCCAATATAGTTTTTGTTAATTATTAAATTAACGTTTATATAGTGTCTATAAAGTCTGCATATAAAAGAGGCAAAGCGTTACCCACCATCTATAGCCACGGTAGTTTTTAAAGGAATCTCTTAGAGGGGCACCTGGGTGGCACAGTCGGTTAAGCGTCCGACTTCGGCTCAGGTCATGATCTCGCGGTTTGTGGGTTCAAGCCCCACATCGGGCTCTGTGCTGACAGCCAACTCAGAGCCTGGAGGCTGTTTCAGATTCTGTGTCTCCCTCTCGCTCTGACCCTCTCCTGCTCACGCTGTCTCTCTCTCTCTCTCTCTCAGAAATAAATAAAAACATTAAAAAAAAGAAAGAAAGAAAGGAATCTCTTAGAATAAGAGGCCTACTCAACTACCATAAATACAGTTGGAATGTGATATTTGCTTTTGTTGAGAGTGCTGCTTTCCCACTTACAGAGCTGCTTTTCAATATGCTGTTAATATGCAGAGTTGACCAAACTGTCTATGGAATCTGCATTCCTACTCAAATCAATGCCAAATATAAAACCCCTGCATTAGTTTCCTCAGGCAAATGTAACAAAGTGCTGCAGACTTTAGGTGGTAAAAAACAACAGAATTTTCTTCTCTCACACTTGTGGTCAGAAGTGCAAAATAACAAGAACATAAAGAGCTGGCACGGTCACTCTCCCTTGGGAGTCTGTAGGGGAGAATCCTTCCTTGCCCTTTCTAGTTTCTGGTGGTTCGTTGTGTTTCTTGGGTCATAACAGCATAACTTCAGTCTCTGCCTCTGTCTCCACATGCCTTCTGTCCTGTTTCTCTGTGCCCTTCTCTCTTCTTATAAGGAAATCAGTCATTGGATTTTAGGGCCCACTCCAAATCCAGGATGTTTTTATCTCAAGATTCTTTTTTATATCCTAATTATATCTACAAAGACTCTACTTTCAAATAAGGTCAAGTGATGTTCATCTGGGTGCACATGAATTTTGGTGGGGGAAGACACTATTCAACCCACTACATACACCTCCTTCCCTTTTAACTAATTTCTATTTGATTAATAATGCTTAAGGTCTATTTAGGGACAAGAGCATCTAGGGTGAATTCTGAGTTTCTTATTAGAAAACGTAATATAGCCACCAGCAGCCAACAGAAAGCATTGGTCAACAGACATCTTTCCTCATTCCTCATGTTAGAGAAGAAAAGACTGAGGCATGATGACATGAAATATGCTTTGTGGGTTTATGTTTTCGTGTAGCTTCTATATATTTCTATCTTTTACTTTGAGCTTTTTTCATATCTTAGTTTTTACTGTTAGTGTAAATTAATGGTTTCTTATGCTTTACCATTATTATTATGATTATGATTATTATGATTATGATTATGATTATGTGTGTGTGTGTGTAAGTCTTTTTCCTATGGAGAAAAAATACCAAAATTTAAAAATTAGGTCGACAGAACTGACTTTATTATATACCTTTGTCCAGGCGTGGAGCTAACAAATAAGAATGATGAATAAGGCTGTTTCTGCTCTTAAGGTTCTCATAGGCTACAAAAGAGAATACAACTTTGCAGTAAGACAAATAAACACAAACCATGGGGAATGTTTCACTCTACAAAGGTCTTCCATTTTCACCAATTGTGAAAGTTCTCAGGTAACTGGAATTTTGTAGAAGAAAATGCAAGGAGGTCATTGGTGTTGTACCCTGTGTCATCATGTCTGCCCAGAACCACAGGAAACAAGAATCTCTTCTGAGAGCAGACTATGACCACAAAGAGTCTTTGTCAATTCTTTTCTACTCTAAACTTTCCTCAACTTGCACCCTTTGTGAATCTGTGCATTTGGAGAGAAATCTCCCCACTTTGGGGCCATGTCAATAGGTAAGAAACAATATTTTAATAGTTTTGTACATATTCTTTCATTTTTGTTATCTTATCCTTAAATACAGCTTCTGTCTTCCTTGGCCCTTCAAAGTCAGTGCTTTGTCTGCATGAAAATGCCTTATTGTGTTGGATTCTTCCCATCAACCACAGTGTTCATTTCTCTTGCATATTGGACCTTCTATGATTCTCCACATAAAAGAACAGAGTTCAGAGAGCTTTCTCTCTCAGCAGGACTTGGCTGGTCTAATTTTCCTTCTTGCTTTGCTGAATTGGATTCCAATATGTCAAATCTTAGATGCATCAGAGGATTTGTCTTTTTTGCCTATGCCTTTAATTGCACTTTATTCCAGCTATTATTTTTCATTTAGCTTCTCAGGCTTCTTAGTTTCATAATGTATTTTTGGACATCATTTAGGTAAGGAGATATCATGGAAATGAAGTAAGAAGGAAATGAACTTTAGCACTCTGGGTCAGGTCTTGTTTGTTTACCATTACACATTTGTTTTTGTGTCTTTCACATACTACATTTTTGTACCTGTGAGCCCTAAACAACAAGCTGTTATGTACTTACATCGATGAATTATATGTCCCCGAATCTGGTGTTAAAGCAAATTCTGTGGTAAAGAATCAACAGTAATTAAGACACTTAAAGAATCTGTTTACAATTATAGCTGAAGATCACTGAAGGTGCCTCTCATAAATCCTGTACCTGTTGCTGACCTCAAATGACTAAAGTTTATTCAGATTTCCATTTGACCACCATTTCCTCCTATTTTCCTTCCATGCAAAACTACATATTTCCAAAGAAATAGACCAAGAATTTACTCTTGCATGTATTAATACAGTTCACTCTAAGAAAGATACAGGAGAGGGGTGAAGATTACAATGGCAAAGCTTACTCTTTGGGTGGACTCATGAAGGGCCCGTTTCCTCACAGACTATGAGAAATTGAGTTTGTGCATTATCAATAAATGAACAAACTGGACTCATCCACCAATGTGAGTGCTGGATGAGGCTGGATTCTCTCTGTTCTATTCCCCTTTGCTCTTTAACATAGGAGCCATTTTGACTGTAGGAGCCAAAATCTCTGTCTCTTGGTCCACCGTATTCAGTAGAATATAGTCATCAGACAAGGCCAATGACAATGGAACATGCCTGTAGGTTTAATGTTTCTTCCAGGAGAGAAATTGTCACTTCAGAATCCAGACTTTGAAGGCAGACAAACCAGAGCTTTAAAATTCCATCCCAGGCCCACCTAGCTATATGATCATCAGGAAGTTTATGAAAATGCTTAAGGTTTGGCTTGGTAAGATATAAAGTAGATATAATCATTTCACCAGCAAGTACCATGTCCTGATGGGGACAGTTGGCATGCTAAAGAGAATAACTGCTTAAAAATCAACAGTAAGAAAACAAACAGCCTGAATTAAAAATGGGCTTAACAGATACTTTGCCAGAGAAGATATGCAGATCATAAATAACCACATGAAAAGATGCCCCACATCATATGTCATCAGGGAAATGCAAGTTAAAACAACAGTGAGACACTACTACATACCTATTAGACTGTCCAAAACCCGGAACACTGACAACACTAAATGCTGGTGAGAATGTGGAGCAAAGAAACTGAATCTTTGCTAGAGGAAATGCAAAATGGTATGGCTACTTTGGAAGACGGTTTGGCGCTTTCTTAAAAAACTAAACATATTCTTACCATATAATCTGGTAGCCACATTTCTTGGTATTTACCTAAAAAAGGTGAAAATGCATGTCTACCCAAAAACTTGCACATGGATATTTATAGGAACTTATTAATAATTGCTAAAACTTGAAAGTGACTGTCTTTCAGTAGGTGAATGGATAAATAAACTGTGGTACAGACAATGGAATATTATTCAGTGTTTAAAGTAAATGAGCCCTCAAGCTGTGAAAAGACATGGGGGAAAGTCGAATGCAAGTGAAAAAGGCCAGTATGAAGAGGCTATATACTGGATGATTTTAACTATATGACATTCTCGAAAAGGCAAAATGGTGAAGATAGTAAAAAAAAAAAAAAAAAAAAAATCAGCAGTTGCCAGAGGTGGAAAATCAGCAGTTGCTAGAGGTGGAGAGTGGAGGGAGGGATGGATAGGCAGGGCACAGAGGATTTTAGGGCAGTGAAAAAACTCTGTATAATACCATAACGATGGCTATGAAATTATACTTTGTCCAAACCCATGGACTATATGACACCGAACCCTAATGTAAACTGTAGATTTTGTGCCACGATGATGTGTCAGTGCAGGTTTACCAGTTATATAACAAATGCACCATTCTGGAGGGATTGTTGATAATGAGGGAGGCTATGCATGTATGGGAGCAGGGGGTGTATGGGAAACCTCTGTACCATCCTCTTTATTTTGCTGTAAATCTAAACCTGCTCTAAGAAAATAAAGCTTTTTTTTTCAAACAGCAATTGAAGAGAGTTTAAAGAATTCGTTTAGGGTATAGACAGAGTTAAAGGAGCCCACCAAGAGTGGTGAGGTACCCAGGGACTAACTCAGGCCTGTGAAAGCAGGGGAGAAGGCAGATCTTTTGAGGTGAGTTTGTAAATGGGAAAGACTGCCCAGTAAAGAACCATTAGCGAGGGATCCTTTCATTGCCAAGCCACTGCCTGGCATGTTGGGGGGTGGAATGTGTGCTCCTAAGGCTCTTTCCTTCTGCCTTCTGATCAGTCACCTGGCAGTGTGCTCCATTGGCTGCATTCAACAAAAAGTCAGAAGACAAAAGAGGACAGAGAATAGAGGTCAAAGAAGTCGGGTTCCTAGACACAAACTCTGGTCAGAAAATGATGAAGACAAGGGGAGAAAAATGATGAAGAGGAGATATGGAGGGGCAAATGGAGACTTTTCAGCATCTTCCAATATTAGATGCTTGTTTGTCCAGAGTCTCTGGACAGTATCTCTTCTTTTGAGTAACCACTACTTTACACTCAACAAATTGATGAGACTCTTTATTATAAGCTTGGAATAATAAAATGGGACCACAACCAATCGGAGAATTTCATTCTCCTGAACTCCAGTAAACCAATCAGAATAAGCATTGGTATTTAATACAGGGTTTGTGGAAAAGAGAGCCTCTTTCTCATTTGGATTATGAACCTTAAGGATGTGGACTTATGCCAATGAAAAATCATCTTCCTGGCTATATAGTCTATTTATATTATATATATAAATAGTTATATAATATAATAGTTATAATATATAATACATATTGGCCTGACAAGGAAAACAATGCAAAGAGAACACAGAAGAATCTGGAAATGGAGGAAAAAAGAGCTATCTCAAAGAGATGAGTTTGTTTGAGGCTGAAGATAGATTAATTTTTTAATATCTGAATACAGTTTCATTTTTTAGCACTCCAGTTATATACATCTTTAATTTTCTGTGTTGAAAGTGTTGAAAAGGCAAACAAGGAGGTGTGAAGCATCCACAGATTGGCATCAGCAGGAAGTATCTATCATGCCCAAGTTGGGGCCCAAAGGTATGCTTTGGCACTACCAGATTCCCAGCAGGATGTGGAACCATGGAGAAGGAGCTGCCCAGAAAATGCTGAGTCTGCCAGACCAGGACCATGGCAGAGACAGCACTACAAGAGCTGAAGGGAGAGAGGAGATGTGACCACTATGGAGCTACTGCCTTCAGCACAGAGTAGAAGAAACTGAGAATATTTCTTCTCAGTAAGAAGATGACTTTCCCTTTCCTTCCATCCTTTGATTCCAGTGCTCTTCCCCCAACTAGTTGAATCTAATGGCCATTGGTAAAGGGAGCCTGGGGAATTTGATTTGTGAAGGTAAGACTCTGCAATTCACAGCAGAATAGGAGAAGGGTAGGGGGACCTTTCCTATAAAAATGCCTTACAAATTTTGGTAAAGGATGTACAACTTGATTTTGTTCTCAAAGTCCAGAGAATGGCAATCAAGGTATTTACTGCTTAGGGACTTCAGTGAGTTACTATTTAAGACAAGGCTACTCTGTCTGATATTAAAGCTCATTGAAAATATGACCATAATTTATGGGCAGGAAGTAGCATGACAGAGAAATGTGAATGTAAGTTATAATCCAGTCATATTAGATGACTTTCTCTTCATTACTGTGTACTTTTCTGTCCTCCCTAATGATACCCCTCTGCCAGGCTTACCGTCTTCTTCCCCATCTCTATTGAAATCTCACCTTCACATCACAAATTAAGTGCTATTCCTTTGAGAAACTTGCATTTGTTTGCCCAGACTTCATTTTGTCTTTTTTCTTAAAACTTTATATCACCCTCATGGCTTTTAATAAATTGAATCTTATATTTTAGATATTGAAACTTCTATCTCATCCTTTGATAATAGACTATGGATTCTCCAGGGTAAAGAGTATTTTTCCCTAAGTTTGTATACTTCATAGGAGTTTTGAGTGATCCTTTGTTCATACTAGTTCCTTCATAAAGATAGGTTGTAATAGATGGATATCTGAAACAATAACAGAAACCTAGATTCCAATATTTTCTAGACCACATTATGGTGACTTGCAGAATAATACTGCTCAGTTTTCTCATCTGCACTATGAAAATAGATTAGATTAATTCAGAAGTCCCTTGTGGTCCTTTCTTAACTCTAATTTCAGTTAGAAGGTAGAGGATTAAATTTGTAAGTGGCAGTTTTATAATTGTTTATAATTTCTACTTTGGGAAAGCTAACATTCCAAGATCTAACTCTTGCTAGATTATTTCTCAGAGGTTCCCATGGGGCTAAATTTATCCATACCTTAGACAGAAATAGAGATGTCCCACTATTCTCATTCTACTTTTGCTTTCCTTATCACTTTTTTTTTGTGGTGATTATGCAGTTTGCATCCAAAAAAGCACCTTATTTTATAAACACTTTGTAAAGCATAGCAAGAGATAAAGGAATAAAAGATAGCAAAATATTACATTGTATAAAGGGATACTTCTCCTAATGCATCTACAAAGAACCAAGTTCATAAATGCTAGTATGTCAGTTATGATGGTAAAATATGTATCTGTATAATACATGTGATATGATGGGCTCTATTGGAGTGGTTTTGGCATATTTATTAAAATTTATTTTTAGGAAAATAGATAAAAAATAAAATGTATGCTGTAAGCAGTCACATGAAAATGGATAAATACAAAAGCAAGCATAAGAGTATTCAGCAGAGAATTTTGAGCCTGAACAATCAAGTTTCAGACAAATCTTGTGTGGTTCATAATTTTAGCCCTTTATTATGCAAAGCTGCCAATTCAATTTTACAATGCAAAGAAATGTTTGGCATGATTATCAGGTTATATTTACTGTTCTGTGGATCTACTAAAAGATGCACTATCTTGAAAGAGTCTGTTCAAATTACCTCTGAACACACTTTTAGATCCTCCATGGTAAGCAGAAGTTGACAGAGTAAAATATATTATTCTGAACCAGCATCAGCATGTGAGGCTTTAGAAAAACTAGTAGAGCAAATGATGATTCAGTTGCAGAGCCAGACAAATGATTTCCAAATCAACAAATTCAGAGAAAAACTTGCTGATCCCAGTTGAACTGCCACGTGTTGCCATTTCCTTTGACATGTGTTTCTGTAGAAAAAATTTCTTCTAGAACTTTTCTCACCCGTCAGAATAGTTGTTATTTCTAATCCCTGCCTGCTGAAAAATCAGGAACTCAGAGGACCCGTTGCTAAATCCAAAGATGAGAGGTTGGTGCAAGTTTGAGAAACTGGGAGAGTCCTAAATTCTGGACCTTTATTCCCGTTGCAGCTTCTCTGTCTCCCTTTCCTTTCCTCAAACTGTTGTCTATGTTTGCTGAATGCCCTTCCCCTCTCCCTCTCCTTCTCCCTGCTCAGTGTACTCTGTTCAAGCTTTTGTTCCCATGTCTCCACCAAAACTCTTTTTAGTCACCATCAATGACCTCTGCTGCAATGGATGCCAATGTTCCAGTCTCAGCCCTAATCTAACATGATACAACAGCATGAAACACAACTGATTACTTCCTGCTCCTTGAAGCATTTTCTCTTGTCCTCCAGAACTCCACAATCCTAGTTTTTCTTATCTCCTGGGATCTTCTTTTTCAGGGTCCTTTGCTGATATTTCCTGGCTCAGCCCTTAAACTTCTCTCCCTCTCTCCTCGCTGACTTCATGAGTTTATCTAGTCTTGTGATAATCCCCTAATGTATCACTTTACTCCAGACCTCTTCCCTGAGATACAGAATCAAGGTTCCAGCTGACCACTTCTTTTCTCTTCTTGTATATTCAGTAGCTTTCTCAAACTCAGCATGTCTAGAACCAGACTTCCAATATTCACTCCATCCTCACCAAATTTGCTTCTGCACAGCCTCCCCTAACTCCATTTACATTTCTGTTCAGGAACTAGGGTGAAACAAGTGACTTGCTTAGGCATTAAATGTAAGACCTTTAGAGTATCATGCAAGTGCTAACCCTGCTTTTGCATGACCCTGAGAATGAGTGCCTCCTTAAATTTGGTGCCCTCAAGGGTCACCTGGGTAGCTTAGTCGGTTGAGCTCAGGTCATGATCTCACGGTTCCTGAGTTCAAGTCCCATATGGGGCTCTGCACTGACATCTTGGAGTCTGGAGCCTGCTTCTGATTCTCTGTCTCCCTCTTCCTCTGCCCCTCCCCCACTCACACTGTTTCTGTCTTTCAAAACTGAATAAACATTAAAAAATTTAAAAAACATTGGTGCCCTCAACCCTTCACGTACCTCACCCTAATCCTATCCTGCTTCTCCTTGCTCAGTCTAAAAACCTCAACATCATCCATTGTGCCTCTGTTTCTCTCACTCCTATACCCAATCTATGAGGACATCTGGATGGCTTTACCTTTAGAAAAAGAGCGTAATGCCCTGAGGCTGCTATTCAGTAGAAAGCCTCCAGGAAGAGGCAGCACTGGACTCTGGGACAAATTTTAGACAACTCACAGCTTCCAGGAGGAACAACTGGCCCTGAGGGTTGCTGTGGGTTGGACCTTGGCAGTCATGAGATTGGAGCCCCAGGTTTCCATCTAGAAACACTTGCTGCCCTGGGGCCTTCAGGGACCTAGACAGCTATAGATTTGCAGTCTGCACAGGTGCAAGTCACTCTCGTTTCTGGCCTTGGTCAGTCCCTGCCCTGTATGCCCTGCTGTTTCCACCATACCTGGCCAGGCCTCTGGGGCAGGTAGTGGGAGGGGAGAGGCATCCACCAGTACCAGAGTTTGCATAACAGGTTGTGTGATCCAGACTCCTTACAGAGAAGTCTGGGTTGAGGGACCTTTAGCATCTGAACAGCCCAGGGGTTTCTCATCCCAGGATTGTCTGTGGGCCCTAGGAGAACATTTGAGAGCCCTATAAATTATCCTACCACTGAGAAATGTGGCCAAGACCTCAGGCCTTATTCTATTCTCTGAACTTCCCCTGATGACTAACACATTCCAACCCATCCTCTCCCTACCCCTTCATCTGGACCTGTACGTACTCTCCCCTACACACTGGAGGTGCACCCTGCAAATGCCAACTATGCCATTTGCCTTCCCAGGAAACCCCACACTCCACCCATCCAGACAAGGCCCTGATGGAGGTCTGTTGACATGCCCCCCAAAGAAATATGTATTGCACACTTTCTTCCAGGCACTTGTAAAATTTGCTTCTTCTTCCCATTGAAGTAAGACATGGCTGTGTGACCAATTCTTGACCATGCTTTACAGCTGGATATGATGTGTGCCATGTTTGGCCAGCACATTTAAATGTCAGTTAAGATGTTCTAGTAACTTATTTCCCTATTGCCACAATTGGAGATGCTCCATATGGTAGGAACTCCATTAGGCTGACCCCTGGAATAAGGATAATAGAGCAAAGTCGTCACAGAAATGCAATGACCATGCAGCAGTATGACCTAGAAATAAATCTTGGTGCTTTAAAGCTAAGATTTCAGTATTTGTACCATAGCATAGCATATCCTATCCAGATTAATATAATCAGGTTACTTCTAACTTGAAGGTAAGATGGTTAAATAACAAGTTTTATACAGTAGAATAAATAATGAAAATAATATCTAAGCTTCCTGTGAAATGTCTAAACTTTGAGAAACATGCTTTCGATTACTTAGAGGGAAACACATGCACACACACGTACTCCTGATATGACTTAGAGGCTTCATTTCATACAGCAAATAGCCTGGTGGTTTTGATTAGATAACTCTAATGATGTTTATAGTTACACATCTACCCGGTATGAGCCTTATTGTGCTTGTTCTTTCTCATCCAGCATGATCAGTACCTGTCTATTGGCCGTGAATTGACCTTTGCGAATTAAGTCAGCGTGAAGAGTAGTGTATATAAAATGGGGTATCAAGGTATTTGGCCCATTTATTGAAGAAATATTTACAAATGTTGAAAATAATGGAGTAACTTTGCTTTGTTCATTTAAATATAATGCTTTGTTTAAGAGAAAAATAAAAATTCTGAGATTATTTTCACAAAGGAAGGAAACTGCAGAAACTGAATGCATCATTTTGGGAACTACTTTTTCCCCTCTCTGCTAACAGTGATATATGCAGATACAAGTAAAAGCCACTGTGTTACAACCTGATTATTACCATCTCTGTTAAGCAGGTGAGACAGAATAAAGGCAAAAATGACAACACTTGCCCTACAGGCTGCAGCCCGTGTTTGATGCAGCTGGAGCCCAGGGCCCATCTGTCTACGGGCTCCAATTACTCTCTGCCACACACTGAATGAATGACCTTCCAGACATGTCACAAGTACCATCTCCTCTGTAGAGCTGCCCTGATTCCTCCTAGGAAAATTAGTTGCTCAGTTTTCTTTATCATGCTAATTATATTGGATACATAATTATGGTACTCATCAGGCAGGCTAATTCTTTATTTACATGTCTGTCGCTCTGACTCAACTGTGGGCTTTTCAAGGGCAAGTGCTCCCTCTTAGTCATCTGTATCTTCTTTAAGACCTGTACTTGCCATTTTGTTGGCACATATTGATAATGTGAGAAAAAGTTGGGGGTTGTATTTAGGTGGAAGGAAATAGGGATAAATAAAGGGGGAAAAAGAGAAATAAAAGAAGGGAAACAAATGAGCAAACTGCAAGGAGGGAAGAAAAGGAAAGAGTTTGCACATGTGTGCCTTTTGTCACAGGGCTCCCTGGGATGGCACAAGCTTTAGCACCAGGATAACAGTAAGACAACCAAGAGAGGCTATCTCTGGGTGAGGGTTGGCACATTTCTCATACCCAACAATACAATCGTTTAGTTGGCTAATTCCAGAATATATTGCCCTAATTCAAAATGTGAGACTATTTATTGCCTGTAATGTTACTAAGTAACATTAAAAGCTAAGGAGAAATTAATTTTATACTTACACAGAATAGTTCAGTTTGATAGCTTATTCTAGGTTTTTTAAATTAATTTATTTTGAGAGAGAGAGAGCATGAGCAGGGAGGGCAGAGAGAGAAGGAGAGAGAGAGAATACCAAGCAAGCTCTGTACTGTCAGTGCAAAGCCCGACATGGGGCTCTATCTCACAAATGGTGAGATCGTGACCTGAGCCAAAAATCAAGAGTCAGACGCTTAACTGACTGAGCCACCAGGTGCCCCTATGCTAGTTTTATATATAAGGAAACTCAGCTAACTCATACTGTTTGATAAGTTAGCTTGATACATTTTATGGAAAGACAGGTGAGATGCCTTTAAGGTGGTCTGGAGGAAGTCTGTAGACTCCCCAGGGGTCTCAGACTTCAGTTGGGACAGCCAGTACCTCTATATTGCAGTTATTCAGCCCTTCTCAAAGAGTTGTGATTTTTTTTTTTTTTGCATAAGATAAATGACAAAAAATATGCTGTATTTTGTACTTAATTTAAATAATGAAAACTTTTGGCTTAAAATGGAAATATTATGGGAAAAACTTGAAGTTTTATGTGTTATTAAATTGGAAATTCAAAAATGTACCTAAACTTTAGAATTGTGATTATGATTTTAATGTTCATTTACTTAAATCCAACAATACTATTCCCAAAACTTTATCCTACAGAGACATTAAAACATGTGCATAAAAGTATGGGTAAAAAATGAGTGGCAAAATTATTTGCAGTCATGTAAAATTCAAAATAATGCAGAATAGCTTTAATAGAGGATTAAGTAACTACAATTAATGGAGAATATATAGTAGGTTTTAAAAAGTGTCATTTTGAATGACAAAAACCCCAAAAAGATTCTAAGATACATACTCAGTGAAAAAGTTTCAGAACCACATGTATACTATCATTTCATTTCTGCAAAGCAAACAACAAATAAAAACAAAAGCCATATGCATATGTGTATGTACATACACACACACTAGGACACTTTTGTGAATTAAAAGGGGCACTGCCAATATTTATATCTGAACCATCAGCATGATACAGGAGTGCCTAGAAGAAATCAGGGTCTATAAACACCTTAATTTAAGGGGCTTTATATTCTGTATTATACATTTCTTGTAAGTTTATTTTAATAGTAATGGTGAACATACACTATATATACTAATAAAATTAAATTTTCCATACTTAAAGTATCTATGAGAAGAATACAGAGTTAATCTTAAACTTAGATCTCAAGTATGTTACCTCTAATTCTTTCAGAACTTCCTCTCTTTGCTCCAACACCTTTAGGTTGAGCGGTTTTCTTCAGAACATCCTCCCGCCCCCTATATTTTAAATTCATGTATCACCAGAACATTCTTCTGTTCTCTTATTGTCAGAGCAGTCATTAATCCTTCCTGAAAGTCTGACCATTACAGAGCTCCCAGGCTTGTCAGTTTTATCTTTCATTATCCAAGTATTCATAGCAGCAGATTATTGTATAGTATTTATTATTGTCCTTTGGATTTTTCCAAAGATAAATTTCAGTATCTATTTAAATTAACAAGGGGTGACCACTACCTTTTGCTGGTTTCTGTTGCTAATGAGGCCAAGGCATGGGCCTTTGCTAAATTCCCACATCAGTCTGGTTGACTGGTTGTATTTTTGGTATAAGTTTCAGGCCACAGGACAGTCTTGCAGATAGTGCTACTGGTCACATGAGTCCTGGACAAGAAAGTGCAGCGGTAAGATCAATACAAATTTGTTCCTCTAGCAAAACACAACAATTCAAGGCATATGCATTATTAATGCTGCATCAGAAGTATTATCTTCATATTCAAAGACTAGCATATAATTATGAAGGACAGAAATGTAAGAATATGAAATAGCCTGATGATGGAATTGGTTCATTTTTATTATTAGAAATCCTATTTGCAATCCAGAGAAGAACAACTGAGTAGATAAAAACATGTCAGACAGTAGGTGACAAAGAATATGAGAAAATTACAACTTTTCCCCCACTAAAATTAACAATGTTTTGTACCTTACTGACTGACTGAGTAATCTGGGCTCTGCAAAGATGAGGACTCAGAGAGATATTCTTTCTGCCACTGTTTCCATCTGTGATGCAGTTAGTCTGGAATTTGCATGCTCTACTGGTCAGTATGACTCTAGCAATGCTCAGCAGAACAGAAGCACACATTCTCTCCTTGAACAAATATCCACTGAACATGAAATCAGACCTCTTCTCATATTAGAGGTATATTTCAGAGTAAGTCAAAGATTGTGAAATTAGCATTTAGGTTTTAAAAAATAAGTTTTCATATGTAAAAATTTGCCATGATGATGATCAAGCATATAAATTAATATGATGAAATTTGATCCAAAATCGTTGGCTTCTTAAACTGGAATGTGTTGTCCTATGCCTTGTCCTGTGCTTCAGTTGGAACATGTTTAAAGCTAATGGGCAGGAAGATGGCAGAGTAAGAAGCACCAGAAATCTGTCTCTTTAGATGCCACCTACACCATCTGTCACCTAGACAACAATTGTACTGGCAGAATTTGTCTGATATAACTATTTTGGAACTCTGGAGTCTATTGAAGGCTTAAATCTTCCAGGAGAATACTTGGATGGTATGTAGCAGTTGATTATCAATTTTAGCTCTTTTCACAGTAGCACCTACCCATCCCCACCCACAGCCATGTGGCAGGCAGCAGTGCACAGTGTTCTTGGAACAGATTTCACACAGCTGGTGGCATCCAGGGTAGACAAAAAGCACCCTGTCCTCTAACGACTACGGATCTGTGCTCCGATCACTGATTGCTGTTTGAGATCACAGAAGTATGGGCAAAGTATGTTTTTGTAGTTACCTCATTGTTGCAAGCCCCTTTATCTCCTTGGTGAAGTAACTTTCAGGACATTTAAAGGGCCACTGACCTTCTCCCCACTTCATTTTTTTTTTTTTTTTAATTTTCCCCTCTAGGGAGCCGTATGTTAAAAATTAGGATATTCAAAAACAACTTCATATACTCAGCAGGTTAGAAAGTGACCACACCTGTCCAGGGGAAGAGTCAGGAAAGACCTTAAGTTTATACCTCAGGTTGATCTTCAGTACAGAGAAAGCTTCTATCAATCAGAAAAACAATAACAATAACAGAAAACAGCAAAATCTGGAGGGGGAGAATCTCATGTCCAGAGTGACCGTAGATTCAAATAACCAGCTTTCAACAACAACAACAACAACAAAAATCACAAGGCATATAAAAAAACAGGAAAACATGACCAATTCAATGCAAAAAAGAAAAAGAAAAAGAAAAAAGAAACTATCCCTGAAAAAGACCCCATGGAAGATATACTAGTCAAAGATATTTTTGAAAACTGTCATAAAAACACTCAGAACTAAAGGAATATGTGAGAAAGTTAAAAAAAAGGATACATAAGCAAAATGGAAATATCAATAAAGATAGAAAATCTAAAGCAAAATAAAAAGAAATTCTGGAACTGAAATATACAATAACTGAAATAAAAAATGTTAGTAGAGGGATTTAAGGCATATTTGAGCAGGCAGAAGAAACAATCGGTGAACTTATAGACGGGACAATAGAAATTATCGAGTCTGAGGAACAGAAAGTAAAAGGATTGAAGTGAGTAGGGTGTAGGTGGTGCACCATCAAATGAACAACATCATTGTAGGAATTCGAGAAAAGAAGAAAAGAAAGAAAGGGACAGGGAGAATATTTGAAGAATATCTTTGAAAGACAAAGAGTGAATCTTGGAAGCAGGAAGAAAGAAGCAAATCATCATATACAACTGATCCTCAATAAGGTTATCAGCAGATTTCTCATTAGAATCTTTGGAGACCAGAAGACAGTAGGCTAGTATATGCAAGGTGCTAAAAGAAAAGGAAAAAAAAAGCTGTCAACCAAGAATTCTATATCCAGCAAAACTCTCCTTCAAAAGTGAGGGAGAAATTAAGACATCGCAGGTAAACAAAAGTTGAGGGAGTTCGTTACCATTAGGCCTGCTTTGCAAGAAATACTCAAGGCAGTCCTACAGGGTAAAAATTACTGTCCTTAACAGTAACTCAAAGCTATAGGGAGAAATTAGTCCCAGCAAAGGTAAATACATGGGCAATTATAAAAACTAGTATTATTCTAACATTAGTTTGAAACTGGAGTTTTTGTTTTCTGCATGACTTAAAGACTAATACATTAAAAAAAAACCAATTAGTCTAAAAGCTAGTATTATTACAAGTTTTGTTTGTAACTCCAGTTTTGTTTTCTATGCAATTTAAGAGACACATGCATTTAAAAGAATTATTAGTTTATGTTTTATGGATGCATAATGTACAAATGTAATTTGGGGGACATACACAATCAAAAGGCATGGGAACAGATCTGTAAAAGAACAACTTTTGAATGCTATTGAAGTTAACCTGGTATCAATTAAAATTATAGTGTTATGACTTTAAGATGTTAAGTGTAGTCCCCATGGTAACCACAAAGCAAATGGGTATAGAATATACACAGAAGGAAATAAGAAAGGAACTGAAACATTCACTATTAAAAAATCAACCAAACATGAAAGAAGACCTTAATGCAGGAAATGAGAGACAAAAAAAGCTATTAGGCACATAGAAAACAAATAGCAAACTGACAGAATTAAGTCCCTCCTTATCAGTAATTACTTTAAATACAAATTGATTAAGCTCTTCAACCAAAAGACAAAAATAGACAGATGGATTAAAAGCACATAGTCCACTCACTCATTAATTAAATTTAAGCAAACAAACAAACAAAAAGCAGAATTAGAACTATAAATACAGAACATAAACTGATAGTTACCAGAGGAGGAGTGGAAGCAGAGGTGGAAAATGAGTAAAGGGAAAAGGGAGATACTGGCCTCCAGTTATGGAATGAGTGAGTCATGGGATTAAAAAAGCAGAGCATAAGGAATATAGTCAATGATATATTGACTTGTGTCAAGCCATGACTTGTGGTGAACACAGCATAATGTATAAACTTTTCAAATCACCAAGTTGTATACCTGAAACTAATGTAACATTGTGTCAACTATACTTACATTTAAAACAAACACATAGTCCAACTGTATGTTGTAACCAAAAGACTCACTTGAGATCCAGAAACACAAATAGATTGAAGTTGTACAAGGATGGAAAAAGATGTTTCATGAAAACAGTAACAAAAAGAGAGGAGAGATGGCTATCCTAAATTTAGATAAAATAGACTTTAAAGTAAAAAAAGATTACAAGGGACAAAGAAGTACATTTTGTATTTTTTATACTTATTTTATTTATTTTGAGATATAGAATGTAAAATGGGGAAGGGCAGAGAGAGAGGGAGACAGAGAATCCAAAACAGGCTCCACACTGACAGCACAGAACTCGATGTGGGGCTTGAACCCACAAACCATGAGATGATGACCTGAGCTTGGATGACCTGGTTGGATGCTTAACCCAGTAAGCCACCCAGGTGCCCCACACATTATATATTAATAAAAGGCTCAATACAGCAAGAATATATAACAATTATAAGCATATATACTAATGACAACTACCACTATATATGAAACAAAAATGGACAACATTGAAGCAAGAAATAGACAATAATACCCCACTCACAATAATGGATAGAACAACCAGACAAAAAGTAAGTAAGGAAATAGAGGACGTAAGCAACATGTTAAACCAATTAAGTTCAAAAGACATGCACAGGGGCTACTCCACCTAACAACCACAGCATACACATTCTTCTCAAATGCACTGGGATATACTATATGTTAGGCCACAAGTTAAGTCTTGGTAGATTTTAAAAGATTGATATCATAAAGAGTATCCCCTTTAATTACAACAGGGTAAAGTTAGAAATAAATAACAGAAGAAAAACTGGAATCACCACAAAGTTGTAGAAATGAAGCAATATGCCTTTAAACAACCAGTGAATCAAAGAAGAAATCACAAAGAAACTCAGAAAATACTTACAGGCAAATGAAAATGAAAATGCCACGTACCAAAACTTATAGGATGTAGCAAAAGTGGAGCTAAGGAGAAAATATGTAGCTATAAATCCTTACATTAAAAAACAAAAACAAGATCTCAAATCAAAAACTTAACTATACAACTTTATGAACTAGTAAAAAGAACAAACTAAACCAAAGCTAATGGAAAGAAATAAATAATAAAGATTAGATCAAAGATAAATGAAATAGAGAAAAGAAAAATAGAGAAAATTAATGAAACCAAAAATTGATTCTTCAAAGACATCAATAAAATTGACAAACCTTTGGCTAGATGGACTAAAAGGAATAAAAAGGAAGACTAAAATTACTAAAATCAGAAATTAAAGCGGGGACATTACTTCTGATTCTGTAGGGGGAAAAATGGATTATAAGAAAGTACTATGAATATGTACCAAGAAATTGGATAGCCTAGATGAAATATACAAATTACTAGAAACAAAACTCCTACCAAGAAAAAATCATGAATAAATAGAAAATCTGAACTGACTTATAACTAGTAAGGAGAATGAGTCAAAGTTGAATTCAGTAATCAAAAACCTCCCAACAATGAAAAGCCCTGTATCTGATGGCTTTGCTTATGAATTCTACCAAATCGTTAAACTAATGCCAATCTTTCTCCAACTTTTCCCAAAAAATTGAAGAGAAGGAAACACTTAACTCATTCTATGAGGCCAGTATTACCCTAATACCAAAGCCAGACAAAAAAGAAACTACAGAGCAATATACTTTATGAATATTTATGCAAAAATTCTCAACAAACTACTAGCAAGCCAGATTCTGCAGCATATTAAAAGCTTTATACACCATGACTAAATGGAATTTTTTCTGAATTCACAGATGGTTCAACATATGAAAATCAATGTAATATATCACATTAACAGAATGAAGGACAAAAACCACATGATCAATCTCATTTGATTCTGAAAAAGCCTTTGACAAAATTCAGCATCCTCTCATGATAAAAAAAAAAACACTAAAAAAACTAGTAGTATGAGGAAATTACCTCAATATAATAAAAGCTATATGTGAAAACTCACAATGAACATGATACTCAATAATGGAAGACTGAAAGCTCTTTCTGTAAAGTCAGAAAGAAGTCAAGTATGCCTGCTTTTACCACTTCTTTTTGACATAGTACTGGAAGTTCTAGCTAGAGCAATTAGGCAAGCAAAGGAAATAAAAGACATCCAAATTGGAAAGGAAGAACGAAATTATCTTTGTTCACAGGTGATATGATTTTGTATGGAGACAACCCTAAAAATGTCACAAAAATTGTTAGAACTCTCAAATGAATTTGGAAAAATTGCAGGATACAATAAATGCACAAAAATCAATTGTATTTTTGTATACTAACAATGGACAATCTGAAAATGAAATTACAAATACAACTTCATTAACAATAGCATCAAAAATAATAAAATACTTAGGAATTAACTGAACCAAAAAGGTGAAAGGCTTAGACAATTAAAAGTATAAAACAGTGCTAAATAAAATTAAAGAAGACACAAATATTGAAGTATAATTTAACATACAATGTTTTTATTAGTTTCAGGTATATAATATAATGATTCAACAATCCTATACATTACATAGTCAGTATTCACCTTATCAAACATATTATTTATCCCCTTTATTTTACCACAAAGAAGACATAAATAAATGGAAACACATCCCATATTCATGGATTGGTAGACTTAATATTGTTAAAATGTCAATACTATGCAAAGCAATCTAGAGGTTCAATGCAAGCACTGTCAAGATCCTAATGACATTTCTTTGCAGAAATAGAAAAAGCCCATTCTAAAATTCATGTAGATTGTTAGTGGACCCCCAATAGCCAAAACAATTTTAAAAATGAATAAAACTGGAAGACCCACACTTCTTGACTTCAAAACTTACTATAAAGATGCACTAATCAAACCAGGGTAGGGGGCGCCTGGCGGGCTCAGTCAGTAGAGCATGCAAATCTTGATCTTGGGGATGTGGGCTTAAGTCCCACACTGAGTGTAGAGATTACTTAAAAATGAAATCTTAAAAAAAAAAAAACAGTGGGGTACTGGCACAAAGAGAGGCATATAGACTGACAGAAGAGACTAGAGAGCACAGAAATAAATACTCACTTATATTGCCAAATAGTTTTTGACAAGAGTGTAAAGACGACTAAATGGGGAGAGGACAGTTTTTTTAACAAATGGTGTTGGGAAAACTGGATATCTACATGTAAAAGAATGAAGTTGGATCCTTACCTAACACTATATACACAACTTAAGTAAAAATGAATCAAATACCTATGTTTCAGACCTAAAACCATAAAACTTTTAGAAGAAAAAATTAACAAAAAAGATTTACATCGAGTTTAGCAGTGATTTCTTGGATATGACATCAAAGGCACAGGTATCAAAAGAAAAAATAGACAAATTGAACTTCATAGAGGTTTTAAAATTGTGCACATTGAAATACATCATTAACAGAGAACAAAGGGAACCTATAGAATGAGAGGAGATATTTGCAAATTATATGTCTGATGCAAGATTGGTATCCATAATATATGGAGAACTCTTAAAACTTAACAATAGTAAAATAAATGACCTGATTAAAAAATGGGCATAGGATTTGAATAGACATTTCTCTAAAAAAACAAATGATCAATAAGCACATGAAAAGATGCTCAACTTCAGTAATCATTAAGGAAATCAAAATCAAAATTACAATGAGATACCATCTCACATCGATTGGGACAGCTACTGTCAAAAAAAAAAAAAAAAATAGACAACAACAGGCACTGGCTAGGATGTGGAGAAATTGAAGCCCTTGTATACTATGGTGGAAATGTAAAGTGGCACAACCATTATGGAAAACTATGACAGTTACCCAAATAATTAAAAATAGAATTACCATATGACCTAACAATTCCCCTTCTGGGTATATACACAGAAGAGTTGAAAGCAGATGTCAAGGAGATATTTGCACATTCATGTTCATAGTAGCATTATTCACAACAGCTAATATATGGAAGCAAACTACATGTACACTGATAGGAAAATGTACATGTACATGTACAAATAAAATACGGCATATATATACAAAGAAATATTAATCATCCTTAAAATGGAAGGAAATTCTTCAATATGCTATGCCATGGATGGGCCATTGAGTGAAATTAAGTGAAATAAACCAATCACAAAAGATATATTCTATATGATTCCACTTATAGTAGTCAAAATCATGAAGACAACAAGTGGAATGGTAGTTGCCTACAGCTGGTGTTTAGGAGCATGGGGAGTTACTGTTTCATGGGTATAGAGTTTCAGTTTTACAAGATGAAAGATTTATGGGGAGGGATGATGATCACTGCACAATGTATGAATGTGTCTAATAGATCTTATATGTATTTTACCACAAAATTTTGTAAAAAAAAGTGCCAATGGACACCATTTTTTATGTTTCAAAGAAGACAAATAGAGTATTATAAGGGCATGTGCATCTAGCATCTTTGGAAACTCAGATAAGTAAATATTTCAAGAAAATAAATATCTCAGTTTGCCTCATTATTTTTGAGACATATTTATTATTTTCATTATGATGAAAATGTATCCAAAGGGCCTTAATCATTTATTCTTTGATCAGAGAAATTTGGATATAATAAATGTGAGTTGATCTTCTCTTTATGACTAAATATCATCACTGGAAATTATCTGCTTTGGGCCTATGTTTTTAAAACGTAATGCTCGTTGGGTTTTTAAAGTATAGTGCCTGCCCCTGAATTAAATGATTCCAAACTTCTTTATAGTTGTTGATTTTACTACCAATATTTTCTCCTTCTTCACTTCCATTTTGTATTTCAGTATACAAAGTTCTGTTTTTTGTTGCCAAATGAATTAGAGGAATCTATTGTTACCAAGACAAATAACCATCAAACTAAAAAGTAAATGCAATGATATGTTTTTGTAGGTGGATAAACTTACTATATGTATAGCAGTACTTTTCAGTTGTGAGTATACTTCACAATCATCTAGAGGGCTTTTGAAAATACAGGTTGCTTGGCCTACCCCACGTTTTCTGATTCAGGAGGTCCAGAGTGGGACCTGAGAATTTGCATTTCTAACAGTTTCCCAGCTCATACTGATGCTCTGTGAACCACATATGGAGAACTGCTGCACAGCAAGGTGAGATAGGGATGGTTTGAAATATCAGTAAGACTTTGAGGTTTTAAGAAATGTTGGAAATATCTAGAAGTCTACAAGTAGGAAAAGGAGAATATTACTTTTCACATTATCAGATATTATATCTATGGAACTTGTACACACAGAGTGAGAGCTGCTGAAAAAGAAAATCTAGGAATTTGTATAAAATGGTGAATTACAGTTACATGTCAGTTTGCTAAGAGATTTTAGGAAGACATATTAAATGCTTCCATTGTTACAAACTGATACCACATTAGACAGCCTTGATCTCCAAAAAACATCTCATGTTGCCTCTGTAATAGGCTATCCTGGATGGACCATTGGTTTGACCCCGTGTGGCATGCCTAATGTTTCTATATTCTAATCCATTGGTTGCTACTAAAATGCTTTGCCAACAGATTTTGTTCTCAGATAGGGTACAGCACTGAAAAGAAAATCACTTTGCAAATCCAGTGATTTCATGGGCCACTAGGCTCTCTGCATTCTCTATTACCCAGTTTATCTTTTGTTCATTTAATGCATCACAAACAACATTGAATTAGTTTGTTGGACAATTAGGTAAGATATTAAACTAAAGATGTACGTATAAATATGTCAAGTGATTATTTTAAGAATACATCTGTAAGGAGTAACTGGAGAAGGCACTTTGTGAAGGTTTTTTTTCTCCCTGCTTTCTCTAATAGGTCAACAACTCCCAACTTTTATAAATAATACACCTTTTTCTAAAGTGTAGACAGCAAAACAATTTTTCTGTAATGAATGCTTAAAAAATCATTTCCAAGGAAATTAGCTCTTATAAACATCCTGGAAAATGTCAGTTAATTAAATTGGTGTTTGTTAGAATGAACATCCCAAATCAAACCCACTGTTGCAAATGTTAGCCCAAGCGTGTTTTCTAGTCTCTGAAAGTCACTTCCTTTCTACGCTTGGCTGCCTCAAGCTCTCCTGCAATTTCACCATTGCCTTGTTTCTCAGCACAAATCCAGAATGTTGCTGGGGAGGTTTGCATGGCTGCATCTAGAATGCAGCTAGAAACTGTGTTTGACTCTGTTTACTTTGCCTCTGCTCTAATATTATACCTTAGACCTGGTAAATGGATCTTAGTCTGTTCTGAAGTCTTATTTTCCTGCTCCCAGAAACCCAAGTTTGATGATCAAGTTTCAGTGTGATCACTGTTTCTGAGGCCCTCTTTTGTTGTCTGTCATTGCTCTTCTCATAAAGGGATACACTAATCCTAGATCCTGACCCATTAGCGTGGACCCTCCTCTGTAATAACAGATACTTCTTACTCTAATTTGACATCTGTCTGTAAGAATGAATTGTCTCATATTCCATCCAACTGTTTGGAAGGGCCAACATTTCATTTTAATGCTTTACTGATTTCTTCTTGCCTGGAGTATAACCTGCTATCACTCTGTTGTACTGGGCATGTTGCTTTGGTCTCTATTCATATCTGTGATGAGATCCATTCACCCACATCCTGTTCAGTGATTGAGTCCTTTTCCAAAGTCCAGCCCTTTCTCACCTAAGCTGTATGGCAGTAAGTAGCTGGACTTAACTGGTTTGTTAATTCTGGAAACAGTGAATGCTAATTGGATATCTGAAACTATATTGGCCACTGGAGAGATGAACATAGACAAGACACCATTTCTCTCTTGAAGAAACTCATTCTGGATGACAGAGAGGCAAACAATTGAAATACAATTCTTTAACACCAGGTTCTAAAAACCTTTTTCACCAAGATACAGTACCTTAGGTCAGACGACTGCCCTTCCATAAACATTCATTCTACTAATGTTTGCTCAAAACCTACTGTGTGCCACCCAGAGGCTCCTTATGAGAACTGTGAATTAGACCCAAACATTCACTGTGGCCCAGAGTGTCTAAAACTTTTACCTCTTGGATACTAATGATGCGTGTCTTCTGCCCCTAAGAAATCACCAGGAGACTTTATAGTAACCTCTGAACCTGGCTCCTGCATCTTCAATCGCCAGGTGATCTACCTTGATTGAACCCAGATGACCATATGGGGTTTGTAAGTTCAGTCATTCATTGTTCAGAACCTCTGAATCAAGTATCAACCTATTGCATTTCATCCTTGTGGATTACCTAGAGCCGGATATCCTGAAGAGATGAAAGTTTCATGAGTCAATTGCAGTACTTGTTAGAAAGGTAGGAGACCCTGGTGATAAATCTATCATAGCTTTCAAAAGTCAGCATTATCCCCTGAGTGGCAGAGTTATCTTAATTTTGTGTTTCTGGTGGAAATGACCACCAATGCATCCCTACAGCCTTCTAAACGATCGGAGAGACAACTGAGTGGCTCCCAGAACAGCCTGAGTGACTAGTGACTGCCCAAGGACTACTAAAACTTTCTTTACTCTGAGTTGTGAGGGTTTTATGTGGTCTTTGACTGGTGGAATAATACCTGGACCTGATATGGACATAACAGGGATTCCTTGGGACCTCCTAGAGAAATGTGAGATTGCCCTGGTGCCTCTATCCTTAACTTCATAACTAATAGACATTTTGCCAAGCCCTTTCGCTTTTCTCCCCCAATTCTAAATCAGCCCTAGCCTATTAGAGGATAATTCTGAAATAAGCCTGAAAATAATTTCCCTGTTCATCAATGTTCCTGAAATTTCATGAAGATCTGAAGAGAAGAAGCAGGTGTTTGGCTAGGGGAAGGTAGAGAAACCAAGGTGAGGAGAAGGCTCAGAGGCAGTTTTGTCAGCACAGGGCACCCCAGAGACCTGCAGCAAATAGGACTAAAGCACTGGCTCCAGGTACAAGAATGGTCCTACGTGTTCATTTCAGTTGTGCTTCTGAGAGGGAGATACGGACTCCACCTCTTCCCCTCTTTTACATTCTACCTCACGACATTCTTCACATATTCCAATAAGAAAAAGCATGTTAAAGTGATAAAAATATTTTAAGAAGTTATGTAAATATATTATGAAGATAGATTATAGATTATAGTTCTATCATTTATCATGTTCTCATTTGCTTATTTGCTGAGAAGCTTTTATGAACTTTCAGTTAATTATTTTTTCCAGGCACCCCCCCCTTATTTATCAGCATGCATGTCTTATTGTCTTATTTAAGTTTTAAAGTATCATTTCCAAGTTAATAAGATGTTTCAGAAATCTAGCTGTGTCCTTTATTTGCTCATAATATTTTGTCTGGAAAAGTTGTTCTTAAAAAGCTAAAAGCATTATTTATAAAATTGTGATATGATCAAGGCCAATTGTAAACAAATGTTTGCAGGCCAACAGAACAAGTATGTCTTCTAATACAGGTGACTTTCCCAGTGTGCTGTGATAGTTTCTTAAAGCTGTTATGAATTATTCCATAAACCCATATTTGGAGACTTTTAAAAATGCGATTATTGGCCTGAGAAACCATTTTGTCTCCAAAGGAACATTTGCAGGCTGTCGTGCAAATCTGCATTTGAGCTACTTTCACATTATGATCTTAGTGAATTCTTGACCAGATGGACTTGAACAGCTGCCACCCATGCCCGGTAAGTCCCTTTGCTGGAGAAGACAAAATAGCTCATTTGTTTGCAGTTCCTTCCTGGAAGTGCACAAGGGCAATTTGCTACATTGCGAATTACTTCTATCAGAGCAACATTTTCCCTGAAAGGCCATAGCTCATTATGCTATTTAGAAACAAACAAAAAAGTATGCAGTTTTTTTTTTCCTGGAGTCTTATAATATGTGCCCAGAAGGGACAAGTCTCTTTTCAGATTAAATTTTTAAAAATGTTCCTTAGTTGACATTATGTTCAAGCTGACATGGAAGCCTATAACGAGAGAACCCCCTCTGAAATAATAATGCCTTACATTTGTATAGCACTTTATATTCTTCAAAGTGCTTTCAGACACATTATCTCATTTGATCCTCAAAACAACTCAGGAAGGCAGGGAAGGTGGGTGTTTTTATTCACTTCTTTATAGATAGAGAAATCAAGTCACTTCACAAATACTATCTGAGTACCAACTCCATTGTGTTATATTCAGTATTACAGGGGATAAAAACACGTATTCCTCAAAGAGTAATCTGTTTTTGCAGGTAAGACATGAAAACACAAAGCTAAATAATACAAAAAACGTACAATATGTTTCAAAAGATGATGAGGCACCTATGATGAGGATTCAGGAGGTGTTTTAAAGCAGGTACCACCTAGAATATATACACGCTTGGAAGGAGGCTTAGAATGTGTGAAATCCACGAGCATGTCTGCTCTTTGGCATTACAGTCACATACCCCTATAGCTTTAGAATGTAAAAGATTTTGGCATTCATCTAGTTTATCCTGATTCTCAGTGCTGGGACTGTTTCTATGGCACCCCAGGCAAAAATGTGGAACAGCTATAGTTTTTAGAAAATTCTATCTCCTAGGAAGTCGCAAAGTTGGTCTCTGTAATTCTGTGCCTTGCTGACTAGAGCAACCTTACTGATCTATTTTCCCTTCCTGTGGAGAGCCGTTAATACATCTATAGACAGTTGTAAGATCCACCTTTAGGTTTTTCTTCTTTCCATTAGGTCTTTGAACTTCTCTAGGTACTCACAGTCATTATTATACTGCTGGACCCCTGTCTTGTTTGTCCAGATTATCTGTAACTTTGCCATCCAAAATCGATACCCTATTGGAGGTAGGTAGAGTCCTATGGGATTCTTACTTCCTGGGCTCTAAACACTGTAGTGATCCTTCTGGTTCACTTACAGCATGTAAACTAACACTGCTAGTTATGAAGATTTCTCACGCATAATAGTAACTGTCATGTAAAAGCTGCTTCATTAAAATGCCTGGAAAGAGTTAGGAATGCTTTCCTGAAGAACAAAGGTCACTTCCATTGCATGACTTTTTTTTTCCTTTAAAAATTTTTCTTCTTTTTCTTAAGTCTTCCACGATATATACGTATTCACCCAGATGATTCTTTCTTAAGGAATGAATACCAAATTCCAATATAACAATGATCTGTGGTATTTTGTTTCTCACTTTTATTAACTGGGAAAATAAAAATTAATAGCTTATGTAAATTAATAGGCCAATACTGACCTCTGGTGTGTAAGGAAGAAATTGCTTACTGGGTGAACTAGTGGACACTTGGGAAAAGTTTTATATTTAATATAAGAACATCTTTGCCCAAGCAAAGAAGTTTCCTAAGTTATAATTACAAATGTGGAAATTGGGGAATGTAAAACTAACTGAATGGAGAGAATTTCTCTATTTTAGTCCCTTCTGGTAGGAAGTGAAAAGTAAAAGAGAGAACTGCTGAGTAGAACAGCCCCATTACATCATGTTTTTGCCCGATTTGGTCCACGTTTAAGCAACTCTAACCATAGTGAGTGGAGAAATGATCTACACTCCCAAACTTGACTCCACACAAACTGAATTTTCTTTAGAGGCCTGTTGTGAATTTGTCAGAGTTTTCTCCTTAGATGGTTGTGTATTTCTCGCCTGCTATGCCCCCAAATGCCTCCCTACTTATTTCAGACACAAGGTTCCAATGTCATCTTTTTCTATTCTTATTTGGTCTTATTCATTCTCCCGGAATTTTCCCAAACTCTGCCATATGTCTTTGATATGCTTGTTTTGTAACTTAAAAATCTAGCATTTGTTAGAGTGGTTCTCCTTTCACATGGCCCATTCTCCTCTCTGCTTTCAGTATGTACCTGTCTCGTTCACTCCACACTGAAGCCAAATTATGCATCCACCTCTCCCTCCTTGGTCCCCTTTGTGCAGAGTCATTTGGGAGTGCAGAGCCACGGCTGCAGGCTGAGTCAGTCACCCTGCGGACAGAGGTGTCAGTGCTGCGGGCTCTGACCTTACTGCCACCAGCAGCTCTTGCTGGCCTACTCTCTCCAGTAGCAGGGCCTGCAGAATACTTGTAGGGAGAGTATCACTGGGCCCATAGCCAGTGGACCCAGATTGCAATTTAATCTTGACCCTGCCACTGACTTGCTATGGGACCTTCTGCAACTCAGTTTATTTTCTAGACAGCTGACTTCTATTTCCTAATCCACAAAAGGGCTGTTAGACAGGTGATCACTAACACCCCTTGCGATGTTCTAATTCTACAACTCTGTCAATCTGGAATTGGGAAGCCAGCTTGCAACCCAGGACTCTTACTGCCTACAGCTCCTTCACCTCCCTTTTCCTCCCCTCCTCCTAGTTTGTTTAGGTGTTTCTACTGCGTGCATCCTACACTTGATCTTAGCCAAAAGGCCGAGAAGCGATCTACTGCGTGCATCCTATGTTTACTAAACCACTGTACTGATTACACTGCACTGGATCTCTTTGTCTTTTTTCTTTCATTGACCAAACATAGGACAGGCTGTTGTAACTATTGAGTGAATGAGAAAAGAAACAGTGTTTTATGTTTATCCTGCAAGTCTATATCTGACCTGTATTCCTTAGAAGCTCCTGGGCCCTGGAAGCTTTGGAGTCCGCAATGACCTTTTGTCCTGATTCTACAAACTAGAGAATATGCAAGAATGTTGTTTCTCAAAGACTCTCAAAGGTGATGAATAGCTATAGTTCATGCTGCAAGAAAAGTGGAGGACACCAGACTGTTAGTAGGAGCTGAATCACTCTGCATAAGAATGAGAAGTTTTAGTTCCCCTGATCTGGCAGACTAGGAAGAAGTGGGTAAGAAGACACTGGAGTAGAAGGATAAAGTGGAGCTGGTTGAAAATGATGCTGGGTGAAGGCCCAGTGAATGTTTCCAGTTCTTGGGGTGGCCATAGGATATTTTTAAAACTCAGAATTAAATTTGATGTGACTAAATTTGCTTGCTTATTCAACTCACAGTTTACAATCTCCAGTAAACTCTACTGTACTCACAAATGACTTGTCTGGGTCATTTATCTGCAGCAAGCACTGAAGAGGATGAGTGGTACCTCTGGGTCTGTGGTTCTCCACCTTCAGGGCACATGAGAATCATTTCGGAAGCTTTTAAATACTAGATGCCGACACCATACTCCAGAGGGTTACAACAGACTCTCCTGAGAGTGGGGCCCAGGGATCATTGTTTCTTCACAGAAGCTCAGGGGAATCTGATGTGCAGCTGGGGTAGTGAACCACTGGTGGAGGGTGTGGAGGAGAGCTTGCAGGCATCAGAGCAGAGGCGACATTGGAGTGAGTAGTTACACCACAGTAGACTATGGGTGCAGTCGTCGATATGAACTCATCCAAGAAACTCCTCAGCAACCACACATGCTTTCTTTTTAATAACTCTATGTCTCATTGTTGACAGTAACTATTTTAATTTTATAAATCTCTACTTTCCTCAAACCTGTGCTCCTCCCGGTTCTATTTGTAGTCTCAACAAATGGCCTATTTTCTACTTTTCACAGATATTTGGTGCCCCAAGTGAAAAATACCTTAATTTTCACCAAATTATCACCAAATCTATAAATTTGTTTTCTTGTGCATTCTCTCTCTCCCTCTCTCCCTCTCTTTTTTTGCCTATTCACCAGTATTTAAGCATCCAAGAGTATTCCTCTTTTTAAAGCAAAGATTCAGAAACACCCAGGTGTGTGTGTGTGTGCACATACATGTGTGTTTGTGGTAAATAAAACTCTGCCAACAAAAGACCCCTCAGAACCAATATAGGAAAGAGAACACAGTTTATTAGTAAGTAAGAATGAATAAATTTGCATGCATGTAAGATATCAAAAAATGTGACAAAAAGCCTGGACAGATTTTCATATACTTTATTTAGCAAGGCAGACAGAAGGAAAACTTCTCTTATCTCCTCAAGAGACAGAGGGCCATACCTGATGATAGTCTTCTTTTTAAAGTCTTCCAAGTTAATTTTAGAGATACGTGTTTATAGTTCCAAAGATCAGAAAGTCCCCAAATTTGTACTGTAAAATCAAAAGGTCAGATCTCTTTTGGGACCTGTTAAGATTTCAAGGAGACATTTTAAGGGGGAAAGTGTGAGGAGATTGCCAACCCCTCCTCAAAGAAAGTTTTATTATTTTATCCTTACAGTATATGTTGGTTGGATACATATATATTCCTTAGCTTTGTTCAGTAAAAGGGTCTAAAAGCAATGACACTCTATCAGAACACCTGCCACCTAGATCTTGGTATCTAAATGCCATGTTTCAATAAAAGGAGTCAATAATCCTTGAAGAAAATGTTTAATTCCTGGACTAGTGTAGGGAAAACACAATATAGGCCCAGTATATCTTATAGTCCCAGAAAATAAGAGAGTGGTTAAAAAAATAGAAACTAAAAGTAAAAAAAAATGGGTGCTTGTTGGAAAAACAGCAGCTATTCTGAAGGGTAATTAAAATTAAAACATTTTGAACAATAAAATAATTAGATTGTTGGATTTTGTTCCATAGAATAGAATAAATACCCACAAGTCTATACTCATAAATAATTGAACAAATAAATAAATGGGGCAGGAGAAGATAGCACTTACTTAAAAAAATCTAAATAATAAATGTAGACAGAAAGAAGGAGGTGGATAATCACTCCTGGGCAAGTGCCACAGTAGTAGTCTTCAGTCAGATCCACAAATGGATGCTCAAATTAGCCACAAAATTTGAGGTAAAAGAAATTGTCTCAAATAATCTCCCCCAAGATATTTATTAGCTACAATGGTAACGATAGTACCTTTAATCCAGCAGACACAACCTTAGCTAAATGATCATGGTAAATACTGTTGGAGACCAGCTCCGGCCGGGATCCCGGGGTCCCTGAAGGATGGACGGTGTTGGCGAGGGAGGGGTGAGAGAGGCCTGAGAGTCTTTCTGGTCACCGGGCAGGCATCTCTGCTCTGACTGGGGCTGAACTTTATTTTACAAGTGTTTGGGGGATGGCACAGAAGTGGCATTTGCCTTAGACAATGATTTCTGATAACAAACTTCTTTGATATGTAAGAATTTCCCAGAACATAGATTTGTAGAAGACTCATGCATAACCTTTATCAATAGTGATTGAGGTAGGGGATTTAGATGCTAATCTTATGAGGAAGGAAGGCATCTTCAGCATACCAGACAATGTTTTTAGCATAAAAGGGTGAAGTTACTTCTCTGTGAGCAGGAGTCACAGGTCTTTCAGGAGAACACCTCTGCTCCCATGATCACAAAAGGAGAAGTTCCTCAATAGGTTCCTCCTCAGGGAGCAACCAGCATATTCAAGGCCAAAATAAGTCACTCCAACTACTTGATAACAAATGTCTTGAGGTGGGGGGTGGCCAGTGCTCCAGGCAGAAACAATTGGGTGGGGGTGGATATCTGCCCTTAACTCTAAATTAGACTCTTTGTCTCAGGGCTAGACTCAAGCCCCCTTTATTATGTAAGTCTTGGATCTGCAAAGCCCTTAGGAAGAGCCTTTTAACAATCATCCACAATGTTTTCATCTGAAATCTCTTTGGAAAAGGCAGGGACATGCCTTTCCTTATGAGCAATCTGTGTGGGGAATATCAGTCTGATCTGGAAAATTGTGAGGCCTGATCAATACAAGCAACCTCATTTCCAACATGAGCCAGTAGTAGCAGAAGGAGATACCCGTTTTCATTTCTCATGGCAGGAGCTGTGCAAATGCTACCATTTCCTCGCTGTTGTGACTATCATCCAGAGAGGCCAGTGCGGCTCCCAGCAAAATACCATCAGTAACAAGACATACTGTCACTCTCATATAATCCCTGCTATGTTGTACTGTGAAAGGAGCATTACTTCTGATTTTTCCTGCCCAAAATGCATATCCTCAATCCAATCAAGAGAAAACATCAAACCCAAACGAGGGACATTCCAGAAAATAACCAACGAGTAGTCCTCAAAGGTGGCAAAGTTCTAGAAAACAAAGATTAAGGAACTGTCATAGACTGGAGGAGATGAAGGAGACAGGACAACTAATTGCAAAGTGTGATCCTACACGGAACCTGAAACAGAAAAAGGATGTTAGTGGAAAAACAGCTGAAATTTGAATGACGCCCCTAGCTTGGTTAATACTGTGGAACCAAAGCCAATGCTAGTTTCCTAGCTTTGATGAATCTTTATAGTTGTGTAAGATAAAAACATCCACGAAAGTTCTGTTTGGTGTATACAGAAACTCTCTGGGGAATACAGATGTAGGGAGGGGATCGCTTACTGTGAATGTGAAGGTCTTGAATGGGGTCTGAGGATTAGATAGTAGCAATGTATGAATGACAGTAAAAACAATGCTGATAATTCGTTGTGGATATGTAGGAGAAATATCTTTTGAAAGTTACATATCCCAAAGTATTGGACCTATATGGCTACTGGTCAGCAACTTATTCTTAAACGATTCAAAGAAATATTATTTTGTATTATACTTGCAAACTTTGTCTAAGTTTGAAGTTATTTCAAAATTTAAAAAAAAATTTTTTGGAAAAGCTACAATTGAATAATGAGGAAAAAAACATCATATTTGTAACAACCAAAACCTGAAATCAACCCACATGTACATCAGGAGAAAAGATAAACTGCCATATATTTGCATACGGCATAGAATAATGAAGAAATATGCATTACTGCTATGTGAAACAGCACAGGTTATTATCACAAATAATGTCCTGAGTAAAGTTATCTGACAGAGTTGCTGGGTAAGTGTTATTTTCTAACTTGATGCATAGTTAAATATCTTTCATTACTTTGTAAAAATTCATCAAGCTCAAAATTTGTCCTTGTATGAACATATGTGATATTTGAATAAAAGTTATTTAAAACAAATGTTTCACATACCTGTGCACACATACATACTCAAAAGCTGTACCTGCTTTTAGTGTCTTTTAAAAAAATTTCATTTAACTTAACACCTTATGAGTAATGACTTCACAGGATGTGATTGGTGAGTCCACATTTTAAAGCTCTCCTCTATTATTTCCTTTAGTGTTTATTTTCATTTTCTCTGTTCGACTCTTTCATGACTCCTTTAGGTGGGCATTAGTATTTGTGGATTTAATTTCCATGTCATTTAGCATTTCTTTCACATTTTTTATCTTTTTATGTATTTTAAATGAATTTTGGAGTAATAACTCACTGAGATTGATCTTCTAGATTACTAATTCAATACAAAGACATTGTAAAAAAAAAATACAGAGGGATTATGTACTCATGCATAGAATACTAGGTGCATATTTTTTTTAATGAGACAGATATTGGTCCTATAGTATACAGATGCTATAGTGTATAGGGATGTCATTTTGCCCTTTTAAATGAAAAATAGTACAATTTATATAGTATGTACAATTTATATAGTATGATGCTTGAATTTTTAAAAATCTCTTTAATTAAAAAATGTATATGGTCTGTGTTTCTTGGTATATTGCTAGAAATATGCTCTTGGGTGCATGCAGTTGCAAATAAAAGAAGAGTAACTAATTAATAGTGACTTAAGCAATATAGTAACTCAATTTTTCTGGAAATGCCAGCTACTAGGTTTTCTGCAGCAGTTCAAAAATGTCATTAAGCACCCAGCTTTCTTCTGGCTTTCTGCTCTGCTACCCTTAGCATTTGTGGTTTTCATCCTGTGTAATTCCTCACAGTTAAACGATCACTACCACAACTCCAGTAATTATGTCTTTAAACAACAAAGCCCAAGAAAATTTAAAAGTGCATTTACTTTTTGCCTTTTTTCTTATGAGAGCTGAAAATCCTACTCATAAACTCCCTCCCATTAGAAAGTATTCTAATATATCTGATTAGCTACACCAGGGTCAGATGTTCATCTCTAAACCAATCACAAGCAAAAAAGAATTAAATCAACATTTGTATTAATTAGATTTTGCCACAATAATGGAGCTGAAGAAACACACTAACATGTCAACAAACATATGTTTATTGTTTCTGGCTCATGAGTTTGTGGATCAATCGCAGCATTTCTACATTAGACCATAAGGAAGGTTCAGGTGTGCTCCAAGAGTCCTTCATTCCTGGAGAGCTGATGGACAGAGGAGGCACATGATTTTCATAATTCTGGGCAGGTATGCAAAAGGAGAAGCAGAAACACATGATGCTTCCTAGTAGTTTTGCTTAAAATAGGCGCTCTGTCACTTCCACCCACATTCCACTGGTAAAGCAGTCTTAAGAGCCAAGCCAAAGTCAATGCGTCAAGGAATTACATTTTCCCTCACTGAATCATGGCAGGGTGGGGAGGGAACAAAGAATTATGAACAAATAATACAGTCCATCACAACATTCATTGCTTAGGCCAATCATGGTCCATCCCCTTAGACTGGGAAAGGAATCCTTGTTCTCTGAAATTGTTGTAACATGCATCAAATATTATTATAAATTAAGGGAATAAGGAATTATATCTAGTAAGAAACCAGTCAACACTATCTGACATAGTTCATTCACATCGGCATTATAATGAGTAGGCCTGGGCTGGGGAAAAGAGATTGAATAGGCAGAGACTACTGTGAGGCAAGAATAAAATAGTTCCCTGTTGACTTCCACTATTTAAACAAATTAATTAGACTCCTCTTCTGATTGGGAGAAAACACCAGGTTGGAACGGCAACTCAAATATTGATGAAAATAGCCCTGGCTTATATATTTACTAAGCATTTTAATTCAGTAATTTGGAAAGAGATTCACTGCCTTCCAGAAACAATTCTGTCTTTTTTGAAAAAGGCTGAAATTCATGTATGTGGAACATTAAGTTCACAATATATCCAAGAACTCTCTAACACCTTGGGTGAAGAAGCCCCAGTAATCTTATCTGCAGGACCACACAATATTTATACTGTTTAAATTCTGGCCCATCTACTGGCGCAGACTGTTCACTTCTGTTACTGTCATGGCAAGTGATGCAGGAAGAGAAACGTTGCTGATCTGTGAAATTAGACAATACATTAAATCTGTCTTGGTATTTAAGCCACAGTAAGTACCATGTTTAATTGGGTTTATGAAATGACATCTTGTTCAGCGCAAGGATCTGTATGGAAGAGAAGCTATAATGGATAATAAATTAAATGCCTAAGTTAACGCTAAACTGTTAGATGCCCGAGTCAGTAATTTCAGAACTGTGACCACCAACTGAATAACAAATTGACCTTCATGTGACTTTATCTGTCATTAATTTTAAATGCCTAATCTGACTTCTTTCCAATTATATATCCCCCCAAAGACATAACTGGGAACTTTCTCTCTCTCTCTCCATTTCCTGAAATGATTTCCCTTTACTCTAAGCTCATAGATGGCTTCAAATCTACAATCATGGAAAATGCAAGAGTTTGTCCAATTGTTAATAGCTGGATCTAAGGATTTATCAACTGTTGCATATCTAAAGATACAAAGACCACCTTTTCTAGTTTTCTGGAACCTCTAGATGTAGAAACAAAGACCTCATTTCATGCGGAAGTGCCCTACCAGGCACAGTTTTCATAAAGGAAATTTAAATAGCTGTTTTAATTTGTAGACCAGATCATGTGTGCCTAGAATCTAAGACTAATGAGCCACTTTCTCAGAGAATTACCTCTTCGAAATAAACAAGGCCTTTTGCACTGACCCAAGAATCCGAGTTGCTGCCGAAAGACTAATTATACCAATATTGTAATGGGCACATCTACAACAAAAGAATATTCTCTCCATCTTCAAAGTTAGACAAGTATTCAAATGAAATCCCATTTGGTTATCTGGATTGTCTTTAATGTTTTCCTTTGCACCTCTACAGGAACTGAAAAATTTTTTTCCTTTTAAGAAACAGTTTGAAAATCCATCGTTTTTACTTTTTTTCAATATGTATAAAATCTCCCCTACAAATGAATTCAAAACTGATTTTTTCCCCTCTTGGTAATTTGATTTGAAAGGAAATTAGAACAAATCATTACGAACAGAATGATTTCAATTAAGACATAATTAATTAAATGTGCAAATGTAGCATACATTTGGATGTGCAATTAGATGACCGATTACACCAGAAATCTAATTTCACACTTAACTTGCCAACCACACCCCTATCTTGAGCTATTGACCCACCACAAATGACCGCAAATATAGACCTCTCCTCTGGAGGAAGTGAGCTCAGTGGAATAGTGTTTTTGAGCGATTCTATAATCATCTGATAGAATCTTCCTTAATAGTAGTCAGTGGCAGCCTGCGTGAAGGAGCTACCTTCTTGCCTTCTTTCTTATTTTTCAACCAGAATGTTGTTTGATTTTAAATAATTAATGTGAATCTTGGCAAATTGTGAAAGGCCTCTTATATCTCTGTACTTAGTAACTCTTTCCTATTCAGTTACTCTTTAAAAGAAAGTTGGTAATCAAAATGTTAAATGTGTAATAAACTACTGAGCTTTGAATAATTTAGAATCATTTACTCGTGCATTTTAAATTGTCTTTAAGTTTTAGATACAAGTGTCTGAAATCCATACTTTGCTGTTTGCGATTATGGGTAGGAATGTCTCCAAACTAACCAAGGCAATGAATTTTACTGCCATAGGAGTAGAAGGAGTGATTTAACAAGGTTTGTAACTGATATGTATCACTATTGATCTAAAAACTGAAGAGATTCCCATCACATACTAAAAACAATTTGCATTTCCAGAAATTCTCTTATGCTGTGTCTCTATGTATCATCTCTCAGCTCCAAACCCATACTTCATAACTTTCCCTGGGATGCTGGGTCTGGAAATCTGAAAATTCCTTTTAACAAAGGCAGCAGACTTTTCCCCAGAGCATCATGGGACGTCTTTTGGATCAAAGATACACTTGTAACCTGAAATGCAGCCATTTAGCATGGGGTCAGTATGTTCTCAAATCCTGTGAGTTTGATGTTTTTCTCTTCCAGTAACTTTTGAAAATACAAATGTCTATCAAAAACAATAGCAGTTTCCTTTTGGGTCACTGAAGCTTTATTATTAACAGGTTTGTGAGATAGTTTTCTTCAATAATGATGGGTACTTTGTCCTAAAGGCAGAATAGGGGTCCTGGGTAGACAAGAAAAAAATACACAGATGCAAAAAAGAGAGACACTATCAAAGCTTATTGATTTTGTAATTGTATAATTATAATTGTGTCTTATTTGGATTCTAGAGCTATTATTGACTGCGATTGTTTGATCCATTCTGTGATCTGACCTCTCGGAGCTGACTTGTAGGAAAAGAAACATTAAGAAATAGGCAGACACCTCATTGTTAACAATCTTTAACTAGGAAATCCAAAACAGTGTTTTTTAACCTTAGCTACTCATTGGAATCACCTGGGAAAATTACAAAATACCAATGCCCTGGTCCCATGTCAGAGATTTAAAAAAGAAAATTCCACCCAGATGGTTTGAACATCCTTGACAAGGTGGAGAGTCACTGGTCCAAAGAGCTAACCAAATGAACACTTACCATGTGCTCACGAGAGTTATGGTTTAGGAAGGCCTAGCACAAAGAAAAAAGTAGAAAAGTTCAGTGCTCTCTTATTTTATCAATTGGCATCCAAATCCAAGTCCATGGTTTTTTTTTGTTGTTTTTTTTTTTTTTTGTCCAGCTGCTGTCTTTGCCCCAAGCACCCCTGCCTCCTGCTGCTTCAGGGAGCTACCAGTAAAAGGACTGTTCCATTGGACATCTACAAACTGTGGGTTGCTATGGAAAATGTGAGATCTCAGAGAGGCCCATGTTTAGTGAAGAAGTGCAAAAAGAAACCGGTTTTGCTCTGTTTGCTCACAACTCTGAGTGACTCCAAATTCCCTAGACATTATGCAGTTTTGCAGCAATTCCTGGCTTTCTGTGAAGGCATAAACTCTGAAATATGAATTAGGGACAGAAAGTTAAAGAAGATTTTTCTCAGGACCTGTACGTGACTGTGCAGAAGATAACCAGGAGAGTCAGTGAGGTGTGTGGAATCACACAGCTGGGATGAGACAAGGTAAGAAAACAAACATGAAATTAAAAGGTGTGTTTTATTTCCTTTTGAAGACTCAGCTCCCTCTATGGGCCTAAAATTCCTAGTGCATTCTCTGTGTCTTTCCCCTGTTTTCTTCCTAGAATTGCTGGGCTCCCTTAATTTTAATTACAGCTTGAAAGGAAGGATTAGCAGAGTCAAACTAACAGGGATTTATTGAGACACTATCCTGGGAAGTAGTCAAATTTGTCAAATTTGAGTTTGTGATCAGAAACACCTGGGGGGCCTGACTCGAAACAGGCTTCTGGGCCCCACACCCAGAGTTTCTGATCAGTAGGTCTGAACTGGGGCTGGGGAATGTCTATTTCTAAGAAATTTCCAGGTGATGATCCTAGTGTTATCTACAGACCATATTATAAGGAACACTGTCTCTAGGAATGAAAAAAGAAATGGATTATCAGCAATCTGTCTTTGATTCAAGATTCTTAAGGAGATGTGTTAGGGGTGTCTTTTGTCACATGTTTGGCAAAATTAGAATGCTGGCGAGTAACATATTTTTTAAAGCAAAATATAGTTCAATACACTCCAGAAGATCTGAGATAGTACCTAATTAAATAGCAGGGAGGCAGAAGAGGTTAGAGATGACAAAGAATAATACAAGACCCTGGCCTACAGGGGTGAGAGTGGTGTGTGGATCCTAATTTATTAGGAAGCACAAACCAGTGAGGAAAGCCACTGAATATTTGGGCCTAACAGACAAAGCTCAGGGCCCTAAATGCTAGACTGTGTTGGGCCATGGTCCTTATGCTAATTAAGCACAGAACACTCACATTCTTCTAATACTGAAGTCAGTGCGTGAGATCTGTAAAGTAGCCCCCTTGTTTACTGGCCATGAACAAGTTCAGTTAGATCCAGAAAGGGTCTGGTGTTATGGTGGGGGCAGGGTGGGGTGTGAATCCAAGTCCCTCATCCCTATTCAACTTCAGCTGGTTAGGACCCAGTGTAATGAAGCATAACATTTAATTTTGTCATCTCTTAGGCAAGTGCTGCTGCAAGTGAAAAATTTTCTTTTTGCTTTTCTTTTCTCTTTCTTTCTTTCTTTCTTTCTTTCTTTCTTTCTTTCTTTCTTTCTTTCTTTCTTTCTTTCTTTCATATAGAAAAGACTATCTAGAGAGGGCATCTACTGACAAAGGGTTGGTGAAGTTTATCAGGCCAGGGGTATTTGTAAACTAAATAGTGTCCTGAAGTTGGAGATAGCAAGAGCTTGTACAGTTGGTAAGCCTATTGGGTTGGCTTCAGTGAACAGACCATGTGGGTCTAAAAGGAGAAATGAAGATATTTATGCATCTGTGCAGCATTTAAAAGCTGTGACCCTGAGATAGCAAATATAATCCCCCCAAAATTATGGCTGTATCTTGAGTGAGTGGTGGCATTTAATGTAGTTACCCAGAAACAGTAAATACTTAGAATTATGTTTAAACAAATTGGAGGCATCTAAGAAACTGTTACATATGTATATGGGCACTCACACATAGTATTATTCAGGGAGTTCCCCAACTATATTCTATATAACAATATGTTTTTTCCAGCCTTGTTCTATATGACTACCCGTGTTTTACTCTATGTGATTTTGGCCATATTCAGATTGTGCATATAGTTCCAAAAAATCATTGAAGAGATTCAAAGAATCTTTGACAGACTCTAAGGAAAATTCTGAGAAAAGAGCAAACACACCTATTAGTAACAGCAAGGGAAATGTGTGGGAATACTTTGGAGAAGTAGAATTTATTTGGATATATAAATTCTGGTGTGTTTTAATAAGGAGAAATATCTTAATAAAGTAATTCTGAGCCTCCACATTTACACCGATGTAAAATGTTTATAGGTGTTTAGGTTTGAGAAGAAATTGTATTCAAAGCCTGCATGGATATCCAGTATGGATACAATGTGTGGTTGAGGTCAGTATAATTTCCCACAGGCTGTTCTGCTGAGTTACCCAATATATTTGAAGCCAATTTACCATAGAGATTTTCTAATTACCAGAATTCATTTTAAGACCAATTAAACAGCTTGCAGATATCGAATACTTTCAATTGAAAAGTCAAAGAGAAAATCTATCTCTATAAATAAGAAAAATGAAAAGCAAAGCAACCACTTTTTTTTTCCTTTGAGTCATCATGAAGCTAGAATTTTGTGATAGATTCTCAACTCAAAGATGTCTCTCTGCCCCCTGATGCTTCAGGTTCTGGTGAGGGTATCATGAACGGTGCTGCATGCAAGGAGCTACACATAAATGATCATTGTAGGCTCCATTTCCCTTCTCTGTGTCCCCAAAGCCTCCAATGCAAGAGCACAAGGGAATGGTGAGAAGATCTAGGTAACTAAATAGAACAGGATGCTGTTGGAGGTAGTTTGCGGGCCCGAGAAGGATAAAGGATAAGGGGCAAAATTCAGAAGATTTCCAGAGGAAAATACAGAAAGGAAACTCTATAGCAGCCCGGATGAAGAAGGTCCCATTGGGGTGTCTGGGTGCCTCAGGTCAAGTGATCTTGGGTCAGGTCATGAGCTCACAGTCTGTGGGATCAAGCCCTACGTCAGGCTCTGTGCTGACAGTGTGAAGCCTGCTTGGGATTTTCTCTTTCCCTCTCTTTCTCTGCCCCTCCCCCATGCATACAGCTCTCTCTGTCTCTCTCTCAAAATAAATAAATAAAAAAAGAAGGTCCCATTGATCCCTATTTTTAACATGAAATCTCAAAAGTCTATATATGTATGTATGTATAAACTTATGGATTATTTTACTATACATTTCAATTGGTAAACAATTCTGAGTTTGCTAGTAAGCAGGATATGGTGGCCATACTTACCTTCTTCCAGTGTACCTCCAGTTATATCAGTACTATTTATTAAATAGTCCATCATTTTCTCATGTGATTGAACCACGTAGATCATGTTACTTCTCATGCATATTGGATGCCATTTCTGTATTCTCTAATCTGCATCACTGATCTATTTGTCCTGCCTTGTATAATGATGAATTAATTATTCATAATACTTTCTAATATCATGATCTTTTTCATGGCTATTATTTGGTAATGGTAATCATCCTTAATTTTTTTAATGTTTATTAATTTATTTTGAGAGAGAGAGAGTGAGTGAGGGAAGGGCAGAGAGATGGGGAGGGAGAGAATCCCAAGCAGGCTCCACTCTGTCAGTATAGAGTCCAACTTGCAGTGTCTTCTAACAAATCATGAGATCATGACCTGAGCTGAAACCAAGCCTTGGATGTTTAACTGACTGAGCCACCCAGATGCCCCTGTAATAGTAATCATCTGTAATACAAAGTTTAAATCAGTTTTTCTAATTAAAAAGAGCTGTCGAGCTTCTGATTGAAATTTCATTAAATTTACACATTAATTCAGGAGAATGAACTATGCCATGAAATTAAGCTTTCTCATCAAAGGTTGTATGCTCCTTTCAGATTTTGTTTTATACCTTTTAATGTAATTTTTTTTTTCATATAGACTAGTGACTCTTGAACTCAATACTGCCTTTGGAATTACTTAAAAGCCTTAAAAAGTACTGATCCTTGGGGTTTGCTCCTTGAAATCCTGATTTGTTTTTTCTGGGGACATCAGGATATTTTAAAGTTCCCCAAGATTATTTTAATGTAAAACCAAGGTTGAAAATCATAAATATAGGTCCTTTGTCATTCATGTTAAATTTATTAAGTATTTTATAGTTTTCTTGGAGCCTTTTTGAATAACATATCTTTAATCATCTTTGGAATCTCTTCTATTGCGTTTGGTCCATCCAAGTTTCCTACTACTTAATTTGGCAACGAGTACATTGTTAGGAATTCATTCATTTACTCTATGCTTTCAAATATATTTCTATAGAGTTCCATATTCTCTTTTCGTCATTATTATTTTTTGGTGTTCCATTTGACTCTCCTTATGTACTTTGTAGGTTTTCTTCCTTTTCTCTGGCAATTTTATTTTACTAGGTGTGTATTATGACTGTTCTTCCTGATCTTCCTCTCTCTTGCTGCTGGCCCTATTTTTCTTTGACATCTCACTGAGACCTATTTCTGAATATTGGAAAAGTACAGATAGTGCAGAAAAGCGGCTTTGTTCCAATAGGCTTGCTTTCTCAGGCCCCTGTCGATGCATCTAGAGGAAGCCTCTTTGTACTCCAAATATTCCATTTACTGCAGTTGCACAAAATCCACCACTTATCTAATTGTCTTCTTCAATTTTGGGAGATCAGGAAATCCAGCACCTTGTAGGATACTCATGTTGCCATTTTTCCAGATATGCATTTCAGATCTTTGAAAGCCAAGCTCTTCCCTGGAGAGGTCACTTTTCTGTCACTTCTCATCCCTTGGCTCTGACACTGTTCTCTTGTCGTCTGGTCCCTTGTATCCCATGAGGGAGAAATCCCCACATTGTTGCTCTTTGTTGAAGCCTGAACAGAGGCTCAGTTGAACCTGATTCCTTCCTCTGGAATGGAGAAGAAGCTAGTTATATTTGGGATGTTACATTCCCTGCAAAGGTAGAATAAGAGATCACTTAGATCATACTCCACAGCATTTCACAGAGTCTTTCAACTTATCTGTCTTTGGGAAACATTCAACTTCACCTTCCCTTGTACTATTATGTCCGAACTCATGTTGCAAAGATATTCTTCCCAAATTTATAGGTATCTCTAGTTGTCTTCTCACACTCACTTGGCTAGTGTTGTGTCAGAAGAGAAAGGAAAAAAAAATCAGTCATTCAAAAAGTAGGTATTAGGAAAAATAGCACTTAATGGGCATGGAATGGATGCATCTGAAATCTTTTGTGTATTAATTATAAATGCAGTGCATAAAATTTTATTCCTTTCAGTGTTGATGATAAACCAATGCCCCATGTCAGGAAGAGTGTTTTATAGTTATTCTAAATATCAGAGTGGCACCATAAAGTTAATCAGGGAGCCTCATATAAAGAGCCATTGTACTGCATTGGACTTATTTTGATAGTGGTGAAACAGTCACGTGTAAATTATGTTTTCTGTGATTGCATGAATTTCTGATCTGGTATTAGATTTCTTGATGGAACTTCAACACCCCAGGTCAGCTACCAACAAAAGCCAGGATAAAAAGTGGGGGCAGAGGGTAGAAACATACTACTACTTTCCTTCTAATATTCCAAATATTCCTATTCCTTCTCCTAATATTCTTCTCCTAATACTGCTTTCATATATAGACAAGTGCATTTTTGCTTCTCTTCCAATTCAGGGAGTAGGAAGAGAATTATTGTAGTCTGATTTTTTCCCCACACTGAATGGTCAACTATTTTGTGAGGCTTGTGTTCACATGCTTGAGAAACATTGGATCACATCATCAGTGGAAAAGGTAACTAGACCCTCCAAAAAGAAAATAGGATTCTCTCAGGTTTTTAAGTCTGTTTTCTTTCCCTTTACTCTGTCGGGACGGACACAGCATATGCTTAAACTTCTGGCGCCATGCTGCAAGCCATTGTGGGAGAAACTCTAACATTTCTGCTTGAGTTTTGATGGTAAATCACATCAGCTTTGCCTCCTCGGATCACCTCTCTTCATCCATACATCTCATTTTGACCTCAGATTCCCAAAGTGTTTTAACTTAAGCTGTAACAGAGAAGCCTATCCTATGGGAATTTTAAACCTCTGTTGGTGCAGTTAGTACTCCAAGTCATCATGTGGATATTCAGGTTTGTTTTCTGCGTTAGGATGTGATGAACGGAGACATAATTCATTGGTGTTCCTGGTCCCAAAAATTTGTAGAATTACCTCCATTGTTAACGCTGGCAGATAACTAACTTTTTAAAAAAAAAGCCTTTTTTCCAGTAAAATTGATGTTGATTATTGCCTTTACATATAGATAAGATTATAATTCATGCATTAACCTCAGTGTTAACTGTGCATTTTGCTTATAATTTCTAAAATTCTATACTTTCTCTATGAAGTCATCTACAAAAGACCTGAATTTAACAAAGATTGAAATGCTCTGGATTTCTAATAAAAACTAGTTTGACTGTGACAAGGTCAAAAACAAACTGATTTTATGAAAGCTTCTAACAAGATTAAATTCAACATACATTACTATTAATAATGGAATCTTCTGCCAGATATGAGAGATTAAGTCACAGAGCCCAGATCTCCAATTTAGTGAGGATTTTGGTATATATATTTGTCTTACTCAATGTGAACTCCTGTAACAGGATACTGTAGACTGGGTGGCTTAAACAACAGAAATTTATTTCTCACAATTCTTGGAGGCTAAGAAATCCATGATCAGGATGCCAACAAATTCTGTGTTGGATGAGAGGCCACTTACTGGTTCATTGATGACCAGTCTTCTCGAATCATCTCTCTCTCGCTCTCTCATGTGTCTTCTTATAAGAGCACTAATCCCATTCATGAGGGCTCCACCTCATGACCTAATCACCTCCGAAAGGCCCTAAGTCCTATTACCATCACTTTGGGGGATGAGGCTTCAACATATGAATTTTAGGGGAGACACAAACATTCAGTCCATAGCATCAGTGAACACTAGTGACGTTCCAGCAGACATCCAGACTCCCTTTGGCTCTTTCTATGAACACTTTGCCTCCTGCTTTGTGCTGCTTCTGAAGGCCTGCACCTAAGGCTCTCTCCTTGGAGGCCTCTGCCGAGAGCAAGGGGTGCTAGGAAGTTAGGGCCCTCCCAGCAACAATTTGGTCATGACTGACATTCAGGTTTAAGTGTCTGAAAGTCCATCTCCTTGGCCTCTGGTTGGATGAGGCTGAAGCTGGACTTTTTCCTGAAACCAGTGCCTTACATGTCTTCTCCCTTCCCTACCCTACCTCCCCTACTACTTCCTCATTTTTCTCTGACATCAGTTTCTTAATAAATTACTTCCATGAAAATCCTCTCCTTAAGGTATTCTTGAGGAGAACCTGACCTGAGATAACTTACAGGGCTTTACAACCACATAACAGAGCAACTTTTGTAACAGGATCTGAGCAGAGCTCTTCATAGCACAGACTGTGAAGTACAGATTTCATACTCCAACCAGCAGCCACCCGGTACTCTAGCGACTGACCCCTCAGGAACATGCGGGGAAGGTTACAGGGGAGAATGAACTGCATGAGGCTGAGAACATAAATCATTGAAGGCAAATTTATGACAATGACCCCATTTCTACTCACAGGTTACTGAGGTGCAAGGAAATGAAGGCTGAACATTGAGTAAGATAACGTGAGGCCAGCCCTACATGTGAATGAAGTTGGAGGCCTGTTTTATATCTAAATTTGGAATACAACCCCAGATATCTGTTATATATGTAAATTTGGAATGCAGTGCCAGAGATTATCTATCTCCTTTACTGGTTTTCTACAGAACCTGAAATATAACTATGGGAACTTATTGAATTTAAGATACAGTTTTGTCTGGGAAACTGAGGCAGTAGAGCATGGGAAAGATAGGTCTTGGAGAGTCCTAGAGATGGCAGAAAACTTCTGGAACCTGGAAAAAATTTACTAACATGTGACAAGTGATTATCTTGGGAAGAAAAAACATGTAGATAAATTTGTTTTTAATTTGCTATAATTTTATTCTCCAAATTTCCACAATAGCCCATATCAGCTCTATAATCTAAAAAGGTAAATTAAATTTTGATTACCTCATAATTTTATGTTTTTAAGAAATTTTAAAATAAAATTAAACTTTCATTATTAGGGAATTGTTAGTAATTATGAACATTCATTTAAGGACATATTACTGTACAATCATTAAAAAGTATTTTGAAGTGAAAAATATCATGGGGTAATATTAAATAACAAAGACAGGATGCAAAATTTTATGTACTATTTGATATCTTTTATGTTAAAATGCATAGAAAATGTATTAAAAGGAATGACACTGTATTATGGGTTGATTTTCACTAGATAATGAGGTTATGGATTTTTTCTTATATTATTTACATTTTACAAATATTCTGTACTGAATTCTTAGGATCAGACCAAAGTAAACTTAGAAAATTTGGAGGTGTGTGCTTAGATACTCCAGGGTCTGAAATGCTAACATCTGAGGCAGTACTTCCTAACAGGCCTAGTAATAATTAGTTCTATCTGAAACATTTGAACTAATTTATGCTTTTAAATAGCTCACATTTTTCTCTGCTACACTTCCCCCATTTTCCTCTAAGTATCTATCTTCCTTTGAATGACTGCCACTTCTTTGTCTGGGGGAAGCTTAAATTTATTTCCAGTGCTTTTCCTCAAATTCACATGAAAAACACACATCTGTGTGTTTGTGTGTGTGTGTGTGTGTGTGTGTGTGTGTGTGTGTGTGTGTGTGTGTGTGTGTGTTCTTTTTTCCTCATATCTCCCTGGGAGTGTGCTAGCATTTTTCTGATGATTTATGGAAAAGTAAATATAGTTTTCCAGTGCTTTTCACCCCATGTAAATTTCTAATGATCCCGAATGTGAGGGTGTGTATGACAATGATGCCTTGGTAAAAAGCCAGCTGCTCTTTTCATTTGAGCAATAGTTTGATATTATTCAACTCACTAAGTGAGCTGGTTTGTTGCAACAGCTGTTGACTTCATCTCTCTCAATGGATAAAAAGAACAAGAAAAAAAGGAAAAGCTTCCTTCCATAGTCCTTGCCTGGCTACCTTTTAGCAGAGCTCTTTACTAGGTGGTGGATTTCTTATCCATGATTAGAATCGGGGACATTTGGAGTTTAATAGATTATAATTGTCATGCACCCTCTCCATGAAGTAGTTTTACATTGCATACATTATGGTAAGTGTCATTAACCACTCTTTGTCAGATAAGAAAATTGAGGTTCAAATCCATTATGTAGCTCACCTGTGGTCACAAACCTTGTGGAGTGAGAATTTGAATTACCACCTTCTTTCTCTCACAGATGGAACTAGAAGGTTCAATAAACTTATTTATCTTAAGTTTTAATGAAGGGTATAAGCCATAAAATAAATCTCTTTTTAGGCTTCTGTGCTTACGTTTGCACACTTGGCTATAGTCTTCAAGCAAGGATGCTATTGCCCTCCAGCAAGAGGATTCAAGGGGTCAAGTCTCTGTGGCTCAGGGTCCTGGGGTTCATGTCTCACAAGCATATATCTTCTCATGTTGTGATTCCAAGTCTTGAGGTCCCCTTCCTTTCATATCAAGGCCCTCACTATTGCCTGGGAGATTTGTGGAAACCACAAGCTGGCTTTTCTTTAGGTCTGTGATAGAAAAGCAGGACTTTTGCCTGATCTTCAGCATGGTCCATCTCTGGCTGTAGGTGATCTGTTTAAAAGCAATGAAGGGGTTTTCTGACTTTCTCACCATGCCTGAAATTGAACGACTTGAACCTGTCATCCTCGCTTCCTCATGGAACATGTCCACAGTCTTTGTAACTACCCTTTGCCTCCTATCTCCAAAACCCAAGGCAAATTGCATATTTTAGTATATCCCCATCTGTCGGTGTTTCATCTGTATTCATTTCCTAGTGATGCTGTTAGAAAGCACCACATACTGGGTGACTTGAAATACCAGAAATGTATTGTCTTACAGTTCTAGAGCCTAAAAGCCCAAAATCAAATGGTCGATAGGGCTGTTTCTGAGAGGAATGAGAAGGAATCCGTTTCATGCTTCTCTTGGGCCTTCTGGCACCTTTAAGTCCTCTATGGCTTGTATGTGGCATTCTTGCTGTGCCTTCACATCATCTTCCCTCCTTATGTATTGGTCTCTGGATCCAAATATCCCCCTTTTATAAGAATACCAGTTATATTGGATTAGGGCCCACCCTAATGACCCCATCATAACCTGATCAGCATGAAGATTCTATTTCCAAATAAGATCACATTCACGGGTACTGGGGTTAGGACTTCAACATCAATGGTGGTGGTGGGGGGAGGGGTTTACAATTCAACCCAGAGCATCATTCTAATTCCTCACAGATGAAAGGTTGGCAGTCTTACTGTTCTAACATGTCAGGGGCTCTGTCACAGTCATCGGTTACAAGCTGCTCCGGACAGACTTAAGCTACTGAGTCACATCTGACTCTCTCTGTGTGGGGTTGAACCAATTCATGGCCAGCCCTCCGAAGAAGGTCACAGGTGCAAGGCATTTGGAACAAAGCGTAGCAACTAAAGGATGTGTGCATACAGCTGGGAAAGTGGATTAGAGGGGCCGGGGAGGAGCATGGACAGGGTCCACTACACAGTGTAACACACCTCTTTCCCTCTTGTGTATGAAACTTACTGCGGCTTCCGCACACGAGTGCTTAAGGTGAAACAGGGTTACTCTGGAACACTGGGGGTTCCGGAAGGATTAGGAATGCCTCGTGAAAGGACTTGGCATGTCCTGGAAGCAGAGTATTACAGTGTGTGAGGGAGCTGCTTGGCAGAGGTCATCCTAAGATCAGTAGATCAGTAGCAGCTACAATGGCAAGCGGTGGGGGGGGGGGGGGGCGGGGGGGGGGGGGGCAGCTCACTGGTGGGGCTGGAAACAAGAGAGAACCAGCCCTCCAGGGTGAGCACAACAGCAACAGCAGTGGGTCCTGCCTGAGACCCTGCTTGCGAGATTTCCCCAGAAACGTCCGAAGCTCATGCAAGAGAAGCTGTAGTGGAGAGGCACTGAGGGCTTCCCAGTAACACGTCAGTAGGCACAGCCTGCGGAATTCACACTTACTATTTTTGACATCTCGCATTTTTCTTTGTAATGAGAGACAGGGCTGGCATCCCTTTCTTAAGGACAAAATTTATTTCTTTTTCCCCACAATGGTACAGAAAATTCACATGGCCCCTTATAAAAATTTAGTGGGTGGAAAGGTAATTTGAAGAAATAGGTTAAGATGAAAGTAATAATTAAAGGAAATCAGAAATGGACAGGAAAAAGTAGAAATGTCCTTGAAGGCAGGTAGATTTCAAGCCAGGGATTTATGAGGGAAAACATTACATAAACTCTCTCAAGTGGGGAGCGGGCAGGAAGGGAAAATAACTGTTCAAATACTCTATGCCAAAGATTTAGGTATTCTTTTGAGATGAGGTCTGAGGAGCACAGATTAAATATATTTGAGGAAACTAAGGTTCTGAGAGGTAAAATGATTTTGCTCAAAATTATATAGCTGAGGGCTTTTCAGCTTGAAAAGAAGAAAAACACTAAGAATTATAACTGAGAAATAGGTTTTTTTGCTAACAGAATACTCTGGCAAATCCTAGGTTTAAGCTTATATAAATCATAGCCCCAAACTGTGCCCAACATCTACCCCACCCCTTACTTTCCCATTCTTACCAGCAGATCTCACTTACTTTCATATATGATGTCTCCCATAAATTTAGCCAATGCCAGCACTCAGTTGCCATTTATTAAGTTGCTTAGTCAAATTAGCATCTGGGCAAACGTCTCTCCCATATTTGACTCTTTAGTTGCCATGTACTTATTGGAGCACTTTTTGCAGCACTGTGGTCCCTCCTTGTACCTTGTTAGGAGGGATTGGTAATCATCGAAATCAAGCTTTCTTAGAGAGGCATTCAGGCTTGGCCAGCGTCTGCTCGCGTTTGGGATTGCTCCAAGTCGCTGACATAAAGCTTGCAACGTCTTTTTGGACACGTGGGAATTTAACATCCCCAGAGTTAAGTCTAATATGTTCCAGGTGTAATGCTGAAACCACAGAAAGCAGAGCAAGTTAGGTTAGAATGTGCTTCACCTTTGCAAGTACTTTTAAGTGGCTCTTTCGAGTTCTTGTTTCGCTGGGTGCGAGCGCCCTCTGGTGGCCGAAGAGCCCACCGGTTCAGCAGCAGCCAGCATGATGAAGGTCGCAGGGAGGAGACAGTGCTCCAGGCTCTGGGGGAACTCAGGAGCCAAACGTCCTAATGCTTTCCCTGTCTCTCCACACTCCAGCTGCCACAGCAGCTAACCTTGCACTTCAACTTAAGCAAGATTGTGATTGTCACAGAATTATTTCTATTCTGAGGATAGAAAAACTACAATGAGGAAGAAGAAATTTTATATCTAAAAGATCTGAGACTGTGTTTGGTTTGCAGAGAATACTCTTACAGACTAGCACCACCTCTGCCTCTCATTGTCCCTAATGAGTTGTCCAAGAATTTTAGTTCATGCTGCCTCAAGCTATTCAGGCCATTCTCCCGTTAAGACATGTTTGCCCAATAAACTTCGTATACACCGACCCCCTGGAGAATATATACCTGTCTTTGGTCACACTGCATTATGGTTTTGCTTTCAGTTAGCCAATCATGTATACAATCCATACTAAGGGTATCAAGGTCTATATTGGCTGACGTGGTGGCGCCTGACAGTTTGGGAACCACAAAGTGTTAAGAATCTCTGAAACTGCTCCGTGGTCTGCAGGTAATACCTCCTCCAGGGTGGGCTGGTCTCTTATGAAAGCCCCTCAGAGCACAAAGCAGGCTGTTGTGTATCTCTTCTTAAGTCAGAGAAGGTGGTATCACACACCCATCTTCCCATGAGAGCACCTGTTCTGAAATATTGACATCAACCACAAAGATAGATCATCTTGAACAAAATGGACTGGGACTTCCAATCAGCAGCTGAAATTCCAAGAATTTCTCCATTACTTGGCATTCTTATTGTCCAAGGATATGGGGAATCTAGACTTGAGGATTGGGGAGCATAGGGAGCTCCCGGTTAGACTCCCTGCTTCCAGAGAAGGGGCTGCCTGCTATTTTCCCCCCGTGGTCTGGTCCTTCTGACCTCCCTGGGAAGTAAAAGCTTGAGCCCACCTCTGCTGGGAAGGGCAGAAGTGGGGAAATGCTGGGTAGATGATTGTAGCCTATTGCTTCTCATATTCCACTCTACTTTGCATCAGCACTCAGCCTCACATCGCCATCTTTAGATATGTAACTGTTAAGTAAAAAACTCCCCCTCTCTTCAGTTTTGTGCCTGAAGTTATTATGAACAATTTGATTGCTATTTGACAATTCTCTTAAGTATACTCATATATTGTCACGTATCTGGCAGACACACACAAATGTATGTTGTTGTAAAATATACTAATGGGTATTTAATACCAGAGATGATGACTGTATTTCCTTTCAACTTCAGTCCACAGCATGGGCCCTCTTCCGAAAGTGCATACACAAAAGTGATTACGTCCCGTGTGGTCCAAAGCATTATCTTCCTTTCTTCTCATTCCTGGAAAGTATTATTTTTTTTCTTTCGTCCAGAATTTTATAATTACTGTGGAGGGAAAAAAAATAAATGATGCTAAGTTTGCTGAATGCAAATTTTCAAAACTTCACAGGTAAAAGTTACCACAAAAACATTTTTTTTCCCAAAATGTTCTTACCACTGCTCTACTGAACGAATTAGCTAAAGACTTGCTGTCAGATATGAAATTATGCTCTTCTCACACCACCTTTCTCTCTGTGACTAGAATTTATAATCGTTGTATCCTAATTTAGTTTTTATTACCTACTCCCTAGAAGATATCTTTAAGCTGATGTGAATTTTCTTTCCCTACCCCATTTCCCTCTTAAGATCTTAGAACTGTTTTCATTTACTGAAACAAGTTTAAAAGTCTAACATATGAGGGAAGATTAAGGAAATGTGACAGAATCGTCATCGGACCACCGCCAAACACTCATTTATTGAGTGCTTACTAAGTACCAAGTATAGTTTTAAGGGCTTGACATCTTTTCCTTCATTTCTTGTAACTGTCCCTGAGCTAGGAACGATAAGACGCTCATTTTGCCGGTGGGGAAATAGACCTGGAAAGGGTTGTACAATTTCCTACTATCATTGGCCTGAATGTAGAGACTTATTATAAGAATGCAATTCTGTCTGACTTCACATCCTAAGAGCTTAATTGTTAGCCTTTATTGTCTTACATGTTCCATGGGGACGAGAGAGACGACTCGCTCGGGCTTATTCTTGTCTTCTCCTCGGGACTGAATGGCTCTATGGACTCCTGTTTGTCTTCTAGGTAAAACTTCATTTGTCCCGAAACCACTCTTGATAGCTTTGTTTTCCTGAATACTGAGAGCCCTCCAAGTCCATGTTCTCTCTACATTACTGCATCCAATGTCTTAGCTTTTAATATTACCCCAGTGCTGATTATTTCCTAATTAACACCTCCAGCTGTCACTGCTCCTGAAACTTCAGATTCAGATCTCTCTCTGCTGAATTAGCACCTGCACTGGGATGTCTGAGAGACGTCTGGAATTTGTGTCCACACGGAAGACTAGATTGCTCCCTGTCCCAGATCTGACGCTTCCCTCCCCTTCCAATCTTAATAGAAATATCATCTCTGATTATCCAGTTGCCCAGGCCCCATAGTTAGGAGGCAGCCTAGATTCCTTATTTCTCACACAGCCCACATCCATTCCATTGGCAAAGGGTGTCAGCTTCACCTCACAAGCCGTCCTAAAGCCGCTTTGCTACCACACCAGACCCCACATCCGTGATATCTCTCCTAAAACACCGTAACACCTTCCCACTGGTCACCCCACTTCCATTATTGTTTCTTTACCACCTCAGTTCCAGCCTGTTTTCCAATGAGGAGCCACACTGAACATTTCAAAAACCCCTTTCAGTCACCTCATGTTCTGCTCAAATTTTTACAATGGATTTTCCTTGCATGCAGAACAAGTCCAGAACTTTCACTGGGTGTACCAGCCCTGGGCACTTTGGGTCCTGGTTGACTTTAGGATTAACTACCTACCACTTTTTCTTCACTCACCATATGACTTTTGTGCTACTTTCCTTGCTATTTATTGAAATCTTCTAACTCCGATTGGCTCTTATCTGTCTTCGTCCAGGACTTATTTTGCCTTTATGACCTTGACACAACCGAACCCTGTACTATGTTACTTTCCGAACCTCCCTGTTTGCCTCAGTAGAATGGAGACTTCATTCTACTCCATTAAAGAAGAAATATTGCCCATTTGCTCACTCTTATATCCCAGATACAGGCACACACCTGGAACACAGAACATTTTCAAAATAAATATTGAATAAAAAATTGTTTATTTGGCTAAAATAAGCTTTTATACACACTGTCTGTATTGTGGGAATATGCTGAGCACAACAGGCTTTTCTTTAAAATTTTCAGCACTTTTTAGAAATACAGGTTGTACCTTCTGTTAGGAAATAATGGAAAAGTATGATAAAAGATCATGGAAGGCTGGAGCTGACCATGGCCTTTTTTTTTTTTTTTTTTTTTTTAAATAAACAACAGACATTTATTTCTCTCAGTTCTGGAGGCTGCAAATCTGAGATGTGAGTGTCCGCATGGTTGGGTGAAGGCTGTCTCTTGCTTGACTTGTAGACTTATGGCTGTGCCTCACGTGGTGAAATGGACAAGCGAGCTCTCTGGGGCTCTCTCTCCCTCTCTTCCTCTCTCCCTCTCTCTTTTTTTCTTTATTTTTTTAAATTGAAGTAACATTGACCTACAATGTTACATTAGTTTCAGGTATATGACATAGTGATTCAGTAACTTTATACCTTATGTTATGCTGACCATAGCCATAACCATACGTCACCATACAGCATTATTACAACACCACTGTATTGTATCTTTCATCCCAGTGACTTATTTGTTCCATAAATGGAAGCCAGTACTTTCCACTCTCTTCACCTATTTTGTCCATCCCTCCATCCCCTCTGGCAACCAACAGTTTGTTCTCTGTATTTATGGGTCTATTTCTGCTTTTGTTTGCTTGTCTGTTAAGTGAAATCAGGTGGCATTTGTCTTTTTCTGTCTTATTTCACTTAGCATAATACCCTAAAAATGTTGTTGTGAATGACAAGATCTCATTGGGTTTTTTTATGGCTAAATAATATTCTACTGTAAACATATATCATACCTTCTTTATCCATTCATCCATCAGTGGACACTGAGGTTGCTTCCATATCTTGGCTATTGTAAATAATGCTGCAGTAAACATAGGGGTGCATGTATCTTTTGGAATTAGTGTTTTTGTGTTCTGTGGGTAAGTACCCAGTAGTGGAAGTACAGGGGCATATAGTATTTCTATTTAAAAATTTTTGAAGAACCTCCATGCTGTTTTCCACAGCAGCTGCATCAATTTGCATTCCCACCAACAGTGCTGGAGTTTCCTTTTTCTCCACATTCACACCAGCACTTGTTTCTTATGTGTTTGATTTAAGCCATTCTGCCTGATGTGAGGTGATATTTCATTGTGGTTTTTATTTGCATTTCCCTGACGATCAGTGATATTGAGCATCTTTTCATATGTCTATTAACGATCTTTCATGTCTTTGGACAAATGTCTGTTGAAATCCTTTTCTATTTTTAATCTTATTATTATTATTACTGGTGTTAAGAGGCATGAGTTCTTTATATATTTTGGATATTAACCCCTTATTGGCTATATAATTTGTAGGTATCTTCTCTCATTCACTAGATTACTTTCTTGTTTTGTTGATAGTTTCTTTCACTGTGTAAAACTTTTTTTTTTTTTTTTTAGTGCCAATAGTTTAATTTTACTTTTGTTTCCCTTACCTGAAGAGGCATATTTAGAAAAATATTGCTAAGGCTGATGACAACAAGATTACTGCCTATGATTTCTGTTATAAGTTTTAGGATACCAGGTCTCACATTTAGGTTTAATTCATTTTGCATTTCTTTTTGTGTATGGCATAAGAAAGTGGTCCAGTTTCATTGTTTTGCATGTGGATGTCCACTTTTCCCAGCACCATTTATTGAACAGGCTGTCTTTTTATCATTTTATGTTGTTTCCTCTTTTGTTGTAGATTAATTGACCATATAAGCCTGGGTTTGTTTCTGGGCTGTCTATTCTGTACTCTTGATTTATGTGTGATTCCTGTGATTCCTGAACCGAGGTGTCTATTTCCTTCCCCAGGTTAGTAAAGCTTTCAGCTGTTATTTTACTTGATGTTGTCCAAAAGATTTCTTTTTTCTTTAATGTTTATTTTTGAGAGAGAGAGAGAGAGAAAGAGAGAGAGAGAGAGAAAGAGAGAAAGAGAGAAAGAGAGAAAGAAAGAAAGAAAGAAAGAAAGAAAGAAAGAAAGAAAGAAAAAAAGAAAGAAAGAAAGAAAGAATCCAAAGTGGGCTCTGTACTGACAGCAGAGAGCCCCATACAGGGCTCAAACTCATGAGCCATTAGGTCATGACCTGAGCTGAAGTTGGATGCTTAACTGAGTGAGCCACCCAGGTGTCCCAGGGTCACTTTTTAAAAAGGTTTTATTTTTAAGTGATCTCTAAAAATGGGGCTCAAGCTCACAACCCCCAAATCAAGAGTCCCATGCTCTACCAACTGAGCCAGCCAGGCACCCCTGTCCAAAAGATCTCTTAACCTATAGTTTTTTTAAAAATTCTTTTCTTTTTCCTGTTCAGCTTGGGTCCTTTCCATTGGCTTGTCTTCCAGATTGCTGCTGTTTTTCTGCATTCTCAAATCTATTGTTGATTGCCTCTAGTGTCTTTTTCACTTCAGTTATTGTATTCTTCAATTCTAATGGGTTTTTAAGTATTTTCTCTCTTTTTTTTTTGAAGTTCTCTCTAAGTTCATCCATGCTTCTCTCCAGTGCATCAAGCATCTTTATGACCATTACTTTTTTTTATTAAAAATTTTTAATGTTTATTTATTTTTGAGAGAGAAAGAGACAGAGTGCAAGCAGAGGAGGGGCAGAGAGAGAGGGAGACACAGAATCTGAGGCAGGCTCTAGCCCCTGAGCTGTCAGCACAGAGCCCAATGCGGTACTCAAACCCACAAACCATGAGATCATGACCAAAGCTGAAGTTGGAAGCATAACCAACTGAGCCAACCAGGAGCCCCTGTGACGATTACTTTGAATGGTTTATTGGGTGGATTGGTTATCTCCCTTTCGTTTAATTCTTTTTGAGGTTTTGTCCTGTTCTCCAATATGTTTGGAGTGTATTCTTCTGTCTCTTCATTTTGCTCCACTGTGTTATTTCTATAAAGTAGGCAGAATGGCTACTTCTCCTAAATGGAAGAAATGGTCTTGTGTTGGGTGTCCCCTGTGTAGACGGTGTCTACCTGGGGATTTGGGCTGGTTAATTGGAGCAGTGGCTGGTGTGGGCTGGTGGTCGCAGGGCTCCCCTGGTGGGATGGCTGGAGCTGCTGTGGGCCTGGGCTGGGGTGGCCTTGGGATCTCTGCATGGAAGGTGCCCTGGGAGGACAGCTGAAGCCAAAGAAAGTGCAAGCCAGAGGTCCTGGGGTGTGCCACATAGAAGGCACCCTGGCCAGACCGCTGAAACTGGGGTGCTCAGTGCAGGCTGCCCTGCTGGGTGGTTGGAATTGAGGCCAGCATGGGCTGGAGAGTCCTGGGACTCCCCACTCTGGGGCCACTCTGCTAGGGCATCTGGATCTAAAGTGGTGTGGGCCTGAAGTGTCTCCGTGTGCTCTACACCTGTGTCCCCTTGGTGAGCTGGTTGGAGATGTAAGAGGCACATTACAACCATGAAAAGTACCACTGATACACATAACAGCCTGGATGACACTTGAAGGAAAGAAGGCCAGATACAAAAGATTTTATTCCGTATGATTCCATTTGTGTAAAGTCAAGAAAACCAGCTTGACTGAACCAGCTGAAAGTGAAAGAGGTTAGTTTAATAGCTATTTACTCAGCAGATCTGAGTGGTGGTTATGTAAGAGTAGAGATACATAAAAAGCCTTCTAGCTGTGCACTCAGCATTGTTCACTTTATGCGAATAAATTCTTCACAGGAAGAAGAAAAGTCAGTCTGGGCTAATGTGAAACTACGTTTCCAACTCCCTGTTTCACTCCAGGATTCATGGTGGAGGGAAGAAGGTACTTGTATTTCCCTTCTCTCTTTGTTTTTCCTTCCCACCCACTCACTAGTTGTGCTCCAAGGTCAGGCACTGGAGTGGAGGAGGATTTGCAAAAGAGGCCAAGTCTCACTGGCCTGGCGCTTATGTGACAGATGCCCAACTTCTGCGTCTTTAATCCCGGGATATGTAGAGGATGAAAAATTTTCCTCTATCCTAAATTCCATGGATAGTGCACTGCCAATTAGATTGGCCAAAGACGGAGTTACAGGAGAAAAGGAAACCATTTATGCAGATATAACTAGGCAGGCCGCACCAATACACCCAGGAGAAACTCGGTGATCAGTAACCCCAAGAGTTGGTTAGAACGTGGGGTTTATATACTTAACTCAGTAGATGATGGGAAAACAAATGTGATGATGTTTGTCTGTACAGATATAAGTGGTCTTTTTATCTCCTCCGGGACATAAAAATCCTCTGGAGAAGGGATTTGGAGTAGTTTTGATTCATGTACTCCCTTCTGGGGGTATATATGCCCTGAAGAGGAATTAATGGCAACCCTGTTTCCCAGAAATTGCTGCTTTTAATCGGGTAATGGATGCTCCAGAGAAAGCTTTTATTAATATTTCTTTTTTTGCATCTGTCTTCAGTTTAAAATAATCTTTATTCCAAAGTGACATATTTTGGACCTTTGGATAAATAATCTTTATTCCAAAGTGGCATAGTCTGAATCCCTTCAGAAGTTATTTCCTGTTCTTTGCCTGTATCCTATTTCTGCAGGCACCTCCCGCCACAAGGGTTGTTTGCGGGAGCAGCGCGCCCCCTGGTGGAATACTGGAGTCACCTCACCCCCCTCAGGTCCCTCCTTTGGCATTGGGGTTTTTTAAGGTGACTAGTTCTGTTTTCTCCCACCAACACTTTTCCCACACGAAAATCCCACTCCCTTTGTCTTTCTAAACTCTAGAATTACAGAGTGTTTCTATTATGCCGCTCCTCTTTGCTTTGCAACCAGCAACCAACCAGCTTCTCACAGCCAGCTTCAGCCAGCTCCTCGTAGAGGTGGCTTTGGCAAGAATCCTTATGGATTGCCATATTCCAGCCACTATTCTAAACACTTAAATATATAAATTCATTGAATCTTCACGATAAGGCTGTGAGGTTAGTGCTAATATCAGAAGTTTAAAATGAGGAAATAGGGAGCACCTGGGTGGCTCAGTCCGTTAAGCATTCGACTCTGGCTCAGGTCATGATCTCACGGTTTGTGAGTTCAGGCCCCGTGTGGGGCTCTGTGCTGACAGCTCAGAGTCTGGAGCCTGTTTCAGATTCTGTGTCTCCCTCTCTCTCTGTCCCTCCTTCATTCATGCTGTCTCTCTCTCTCTCTCTCTCTCTCTCTTTCTCTCTCTCTCTCTCAAAAACAAACAAACAAACAAATAAAACAAATGAGGTAATAGAAGCTCAGAGTAGTTTGGTAACTTGTCCAAAAATCACACAGCTATAGGCAGAGGGATTCAATCAAGTCTGGTTGCAGCAACTAAAACTTTAGTCATAACTATTTACTCATCCATCTGAAACATACTATATTGTGGCAGGATTCTTGCACAGAGAGTTGTGACACTGAGGCTTTTTTTTTTTTTTCCAGGAAGCAACTTTATTCTTGCCAGCACCGCTCAGTTGGGTTCCTACCCAAAGAACTGAGCCCCATATGCCATGTGGCATGGTTTTAATATATTTTTTACTTCTTTGTTTCCCATATGTGGTAACACACAAACATGCAGTCTAATTAAGTGGTCTCATGTTACAAGGTCATGCGGGATGTTGTCATGTATGTGTGTAGCTAGCTTGCCTTGAGGCTTTCTTTTTCCTTAGGGAGGGGACCCTACCACATTCCCCCCTTTGATGCTCAGAGCCCTCTGTTTAGGGTCAAAGAGCATCATCTTGGTTTAGAGGTTTATATAGGCTGCCCTTCCACACATCTAGTACAGTCCACCTGGAGCCTGTGTTTGATGGCTGTGTTGACATTGCCTCCGTCCTCTAGGACATGAGTGAAGTTAGACAAAGGGTAGAGATCTGGCTCAGCTGATCTGGGGTCCCCCAACATTGGGTTTTCAGGGCAGTTGAGTTATAAAATCTTTGGCCTAGGCATGTTAAATTTTTAACAGAGATGGCGATGAACTTTTCCCCCCAGGCAAGAGAGTTTTTCCCAATAATAGAGCTTTTGAGAAGCCAAACCCCAGTAGTAGGACTGGAGTATTTTGTTTTACTATAAGGTTTGTGGGGATCTAACTTTCTAGTCTCCTATGGCCATTGTTTTCCCTTATTGATACCAACAAAGTATCCTATGCACAAAAAGGAGGCTGAGTGTTAACAGAAACCTCTCACCACATTTCTAGCTGGCTGGGTGGCCTTGACCAATCTTATGGTGAAAAGTAGAGCAAGAATCACAATAATAGTGAGAAACAAGCCATGACAGTGTATCACAATAGGGAAACATATAGAAAATAAGGACAGTCTTTTGTTTCACAGACAGTTGATTCCTCAAGCTTCTGCTGTGCGTAGATCAGTCAGCTTCCGGAGTGACTCAGGCAGGGCTGCCATCTCCCGGAGCCTCTAGGGTTGCACACTGCTTCTTCCACGTGCTCAGCTTGCACAGCGTTGATGGATCAGGAATGCACTCCCAGTTCCGGGATGCCAGCTCTACTCTGCTGTCATGAATCCGGGGACCCACTTTGGCTACCTTTACTGCAGGGGGGGGGTGGACAAAATGACAGTGAATGGGCTCCTCCAGAAGGGTTTTAGGGGTTAGACATTTCATTCCTTTATTCATAGTGCAACTCCTGGTTTAAAGGGGTGAGCGTTTGAGGTCAGACTCACAGGTAATCGCTCCCTGACCCAGTGGTGTAAGGTGGTTAGGGTAAAGCCAAGAGCCCACATCTGATGTTTTAGGGTTAGACCATCTATCTCATTTAGATACCCCACTTATGCCCTTGATATTGGGGGGAGGGTGCCCATAAAGGATTTTATGAGGGGAGAACCCCATCTGTTTCTTTAGCCTCCCACTTGCAGCTGCAGTTTGCCTCCCTGAAGGTCCCTTATCTCCCCCTGTCTAATGTTACCCTTTCCCTATTTATTTCTCCCCTGGAATAGGGCCTGTATCTGCTGTTAGGGAACAGGGATGATGACCGTTCTGGCTTCTTCAAGCCAATAAGGGACAGTGTAGGGGTACAGCAGTTAGAGTCCACCCTAGGGTCAGTCGAGTGGGCCACGGTATGGTGCTACAGGAAGGCTGGCATGCATGAGGTGGCATAAACATTAGCAGAGACAAAGAGAAAAACATAAAGTAAAGATTAAATTGACCCACAAGATGGCATCTTAAGATAATGTCTACAGTTTCCAAACCTGTCAATCTAGGAGAGACCCCGACTCTGTAAACAACATGTCAAGAAATCTCTCATAACCCAGGTGACAGAGGAGCAGGAGCAGTAAGTAATCACCGGGGGCTCTATATCCAAGAGTTGGCCTACCTTAATTAAAAATGTTTTTAGAGCATCTAATGCTTGTGAGGTGTTGAGAGTTTTGCTGAGTATAAGCAGTTTGCTTTATTTTGAGGTGTAAAACTTTTCCAAGAGCCAGGAGTTCTACTAGAGAAAGAGTCAAGCCAGCCATTTACCATTATTAGTTTGTAAATTTTTAGGTAAGCCAAACATGGGTATTATTTTATAGAATTTTAATTACTTTTTGCACCTTTTCTGCCTTGTAAGGGAAGGCCTTTACTCAATTAGTAAAAGTATTAGCCCGTACCAACAGATGTTGGAATTTCTTTGACCTTGGCATCTGAATGAAATCTAATTGTCAATCTTTTCTGGATAGCCTCTGGTTTGTTGATTGCCTCGGAGAGCAAGTTTGTGGTTGAAAGGATTATTTCTAAGACATACTTTATGGGCTGATGCTACTTGCTGATATGTCCTTGACAAACTTTTTTCTAGTAAGCATCCTTTGGGCCATTTGATAAGTTTTGTCCCTCCCTACATGAAAGGCCTGATGCTATGTTTTAATGATCTTTAAGCTCTGTGATCTTGGTAATAGTAACTGCCCTGTTCTGTTTGTAACCATTCCAAGGGCTGGAGACAGTGTCTAGGAGTCAGACCCCAGTTTACTTATTTATTTTTTAGGAGTGGGGAGAGTAGGTGGGTTTGAATCTCCTTTAATAATTGATATAGCAGGCAAACGATTTTCCTGAACCCTAGTATCTACAGCCTACATTATCCAATGATTTTCAAAAACTCATATACTTGTTTATCTGTCCTGGAGTTAGTAACACCGTAGTCTTTAAAATAGATATAATATCCCTGTCTAGCAAGGGAGTAAGGCTCTCTGGCATTTTCAGGAAAGAATGAGAAAAAATCAGGTTTCCCCATATACATCCCAGGGGCTGCAAGAAAAATTTAGTTAGAAGTTTTTCGAAGATGCCTCTAATTGTCATGCTGCATTTGGATAGTTGACCTGGAGTGGAAAGGAGGACAGAAAACGTAGTTCTGGTGTTAAGAAGGAAATCAACCAGTTTTCCTTCTATATTTAGAGTTACCTGAGGCTCTGGGTTTCTGACAGACAGTTGGTTTAGGGGAGCCACCATGAAGAGCCCCAGGCCCCAGTTAGTCCCTTCCAGGGACATTGTTATCTGAGCCCTCACAGATAGAGGTCCCAAGGGCATTCCGATCTCTACTGATTATCTCCACATAAGGGGCATGCCTTATGGGGTTTTCATTTTGGTTGTCCCCTCTGAGGACAATCTCATTTTAGTGCTTTGAACGGCCATATAAGTGGCACTTGGTGCCAAGACCTCAGCAAGTCCAGTCTGACATATATGGTATGAAAGGCCACAACTAAGGCCTCTGATTTTTATTTAAGCCACTTTTCTGGGTTTTTTTCTTCTTATTTTCCTCTTGATCTTGGTCATAATACATCCAATTGGCAGCTCATAAGAGCTCCTCCAGGATCCCTTCAAGGCCAACAGCCAATTTTTGCATTTTGTCAGAATATCTAGGGCTGATTGAGTGACAAATTTGTCCTTTAAAATCATCTCAGCCTTATGGGTGGAAGGGGAGATAGCCATATACTTAATGAGACTCTCCCTCAACCTTTCCAGGAAGGCCATCAGGCTCTCATTTTGTGTTTGTAAAATAGTGGCTGATTTAGTGTAATTTAAGGACTAAATCTTAGATTTTCTCTGTTTTTTTTTTTTTTTTTTTTTTTTAAACATCTGTCTCAGTAAGAGTCTGATTTAAGAAAAGCATTGTATCTTTCCAGGTCAACTCAAAAACATGAAATACTCTGAAAAGCCTTTATATATTTATCTAATCAGAAAATTTACTTAGATCACCTTTTATCTGTCTTAAACCTTGTAATGTAAAGCTTGTTTTTGTTTTGTTTTGTTTTGTTTTGTTTTGTTCCTGGCATTCTATATTCTTGTTGGGGAAACATGCCTGTTAGATTACAGGGAGGGCCTGGATAAGGTGGATAGCAGGGAGTAGAACTGTATTTATATTGTATACAATATATTGTATAATATATATTGTATACTATATAATATATATACAGTATACAATATATTGCATAATATATATTGTATACTATATAATATATATGCATATTGTATACTATATTTATATTGTGTATATATATATACACACACATATATGGTATGAAAAAAAAAATATATATATATATATATATTGAGGACTTGAGGAGGAAGAGGTTGAGGTGAAAGATTTCCCTTCCTCCTTCCCTAGATCTATTTAGGTAAGGAGTCTTTTAATTGTTGCCCCTCCTGATTGCTGGACTTCAGAAAGAGTTGCCGTTAAATTACAATCCACCTTACATTGCTTACATATATCTTGAGTTTTTCTGAAGGCCCAAAAACAATGAACATAGGAGAATTTTCCCCATTTCCCTTCACATTTCCAAAACAAGTCCAGTTGTAGGATAGTATTGTCATTGATATTTCCCTCTGGGGCCAAGTTCCCTTTTCCAATTTGTATTGTGACCAAGCCTTGGTGCAAAAGAAAATGCATCACAATGTATCCCAAAGGAGTAATGGCCCTGGTTGGGGAATTACCCGTTTATAGGAAAAAGGAAGAAAGTTGTCCCTTATCTCAATTTCCTACAGCTGGCCAGGAGAAACCTCATCCCCTGGTCTTGAGTTTTGGCTGGCTATGTGCTTGACAGCCAAAAGCCATCTTGCGAGGTGCTGAGAGTAGTTATTCTTACCCAGGCTTGACCTTACCTCTGAGAGCTGACCTGGTCTTTCCTATTTTTTCTTACCCCTCCATTTCCCACCTGCAGGACCTTGGGGGTATGGACTGTGACCAAGCAAGACTTTCCTGTTGTCGTAGGATGTACTCATTTTATTTTGGCCCAACAGTAACTTACATACTGATCATTGGCCGTTGAGGAAGGGGATTAAAGGGACACAGTCAAAGTCTATTCCCTTGCCTTTTTCAGCAATGTCCACATAAATATGTTTCAGCCATGTGGATATCCATTTTTGGCATACAATGGGCTAAGCTTAGTAAAATGTCTCCACGTGTCTTAGTAAAAGCCCTTTATATATCATCCATCCCTCATATGGCATAGGCTTCCATTCCTCTGCTAAACAGGAACAACACAAATGTGGAGGATTTGGAGGCTGGCACCAAGGGTATTGCCATCATTTTTCCAGTCTTCAGATCAAAGGAGGAGGAATTTTAATCTTAACCCAGTATACTTTTAAAATCCATTTATTTTAACCTTAGTCCATCCTGACCACATATAAAATTTCTTTTTAAAGATTTTCCTTCATGAACTTTCTACAACTTTTCTTTGCATTTAGATTTTGTCCCAAGCCGTTTCTCTCCAAATAACCAGTCTCATTTAGGACAAAATCCCTTTCTTTTACCTTCAACAAAGATATATTTCCATTTCTTACTTCTTTCTTTCATATCTCCTACTTTTCTACATACAGAGTTGCTTTTCTTTTTTTTCTTTCCTTTTTTTTTTTTAACGTTTTATTTATTTCTAGGAGAGAGAGAGAGACAGCGTGAGCAGGGGAGGGTCAGAGAGAGAGGGAGTCACAGACTCTGCAACAGGCTCCAGGCTCTGAGCTGGCAGTCAGCACAGAGCCCGACGCGGGGCTCGAACCCACGAACCGCGAGATCATGACCCAAGCGAAAGTCAGACGCTTAACCGACTAAGCCACCCAGGCGCCCCCAGAGTTGCTTTTCTTAATTTTATCAGTTTTAACTACATTTAGCAGAATTTTAACTCTTAGAAACCTTAGTCTCCAGTGAAAACTAAGTAGTAACTATGAACTCTATGTTACATCAGAATTTTTTGATGAATTTTTTTATGAATCCATTAAGCACAGAGATGTTTTCCCACAGATCCAAATATCCTTTTTTTTTTTTTTTTTGGCAACAAGTCAAAAGCACAAACCTACATCTAGTATTAGTGTTTTAGCCCTTTATCTCATTAGATATCCAATGAATTCAATCTCAATTTATCATGCAAACAAAGCTTTAACATTTTAGGTTACCAAAGACTTTGAAAGCTATCTTAACAATTACCCATGAAAACTATGAGACAAAGTTAACTATCACTTTAAGTCATCCTTTTGTTAACAAATTGGAACAGAGATAATATGAGCTTATTTGACCTTCAGTAAATCTAGGTAGAGTAAAAGTTTTTTTTTTAATGTTGATAAACATTGTCTATTTCAAACACAAACAAATTAGTTTAAACACTGAATACATTTTATTTGGGTCCACGTAAGACAATTTGTTCTCTATGGTTAATTTTTACCTGGAACGTTGGTGGGGAACTCTGAAGTTGGTGGCCTTCGCTCCTTGAAATCTAGGGTGGGAGGAGGAGTTGATGGTGCCTGAGGCATTGAGGAGCTAATTATGCAGGCTGCCCCCCTAGTTGGTGCAGAAACGGTGAGGGGGGGGCGGGGATAAGTAAAGGCAGAAGAGACAAGGTGCCAGCAGAAAGCAGAGACTTTCCAGTTAAATCTTGTTAGCTCGGACAGAAGAGCTGACTCCAGGTTTCTTTTGTTTTGTTTTGTTCTCCTCTAGTGGAATTAGGCAGTCCGTGTCAGTCCAGAGAGGACAGAGAAGTTCCCCGAAACAAAAGGAGTTTCGGCAGCTGCTTGGGAATATTCCTTAAAGTCCCAGTTCTGAGGTAGAATAACCGGAGACAGTTGGCTCTAATTATCATAGTCATTGACCCAGGAAACGAACGTGAGATGAGTCCCCACACACAGCCACACAGCGACTCCAACTTGCAGGCTAGCGCCCAGCACCTAGCGCCCAGCACCTTCAGGTTTCGGCCTCCGTCCTGTTCCCTTGTAGAACTTCTAGGACAAGTCTGGGAGGTGATCAGGCTCCCTTCCTGCCTCTTCGGAGCAGGTCTGCCAAAACGAACCTGGGTTCTTACCAGTCTGACGGGCTCTCCCTGAGCTGGCTCCTGGGTCTCACGGATTCTGTGCCCTCACGTGGGGTCCTCACCTAGGCGCCCCGGCAGAGCTAGTCTCCTGTGGATCAAATGGTCTGCTGGTGCTAGGTGAGGCCACCTCTCCCAGTGCCCTGAGGTATCCCTGTGGCAAAGGATGTTTGCCGGTGGCAAACACATTGTCTCCGAATCCCGGATGTGAGCCCCGAAGTAATGTAGCAGGATTCTTGAGCACAGGGTCGTGACACCAGGTCTTTTCTTTCAAGGAAGCAACTGTATTCATGTGGGCACTGCTCAGGCGGGTTCGTACCCAAAGAACTGAGCCCGGACGCCACATGGCATAGTTTTTTTAATATATTTTTTACTTTGTCTCCCATACATGGTAATACAAACATGCAGTCTGATTAAGTTGTCTCCTGTAACAAGGTCATGAGGGATGTGGTCATGTATACATATCACCAGGTGGCCTTGAAGTTTTGTTTTTTTTTTTCCTGGGGAGGGAAACCCTACCACAATATAATTACTCTATACAATTCTATATAGTATATATCTATAGATATGTAGATGTACATAGCTGTGATGTATTCTCTTTTTAATTTAGAATATTATAAAATGTTGCAAAAACCTTTTCTAGATTTCTGTCTTTATCTGGACCCCACTTTGAGTATTATGAACCCAGAGACATTTACAGTTATAAAATATTCTGAATTTAATTTGGCTATTCACAAGTTTTAGTATGAATAATTTTGGGGGGGCACCTGGGTTGCTTGAGCATCTGACTCCTGATTTTTGGCTCAGGTCATGGTCCCAGGGTCCTGAGATCAAGCCCTGTGATGAGCTCTGTGCTGAGCCTAGAGCCTGGTTGGGATTCTCTCTCTCAACCTCTGCCCCTCTCACCTACTTGTGCTCTATTTCTCTCTCTAAAATAACAATAAAAAAAGAATACTTTTGTTATTGTTTTCATTTTCAAAGTAGTAAGGGAGTATACTATTGCAGATTATATTTCTTATTTGAGGTGAGTTAATTGAGATTTTTAAAAATTTCCAGCAAGATATTTTGGGGAATTTTTTGTTCATTTGTTATTATTGCTCAGTTTTAGTAAAATGTTGACAGGGACTATTGGCATAAAATTTCATAATTTAGATTTTTCTTTATAACTTGCTATTTTGATTTGTATGGAAGTTTCATGGGTATTAGAAAATAATATTTGTACTTTTTATTTTTGAGAAAGAGCGCAAGAGCAGGAAGGAGCAGAGGGAGAGAGGGAGAAAATCTTCAGCAGGTTCCACACCCAGTGAAGCCCAATGCAGGACTCTATCTCATGACCATGAGATCATGACCAGAGCTGAAATCAAGTTGGACGCTTAATCAGTTGAGCCACCCAGGAGCCCCATGTACATTTTTATAAGGTTTCATATAAAATATACATTATTGATTATATCATTCATATAGACTATATCTTTATTATCTTTTGGTTTAAATTTTTTGCAAATGATTAAATGATGTGTGTTAAAATCATTTCCTAAGAATGTCTTTTGCTTTACATTATAAATAATACATTTAGCCATAAGAAGCCTTTTTATCTAATTTAATTATTTTAACTTTAAATCTTCTTTGTCATACATTAATACTGATGCTCATTACTTCATTATAGATGCACATATATGCCTCTCTTCCTCTTCCACACTAGCTCATAAAATCAGAGGACCAACTTATTGCTTTATGATGAAATGTCAAACTAAACACTTTCATGGATGTGGGTAGCTACGTTTTTCATTACAAGCAAAGCTACACTATGATGATGAGAAGTTTGATTGTGAGTAGGGAATCAAGCTAAGTGTAGTTAACTAACATGACTGGACACCTAATGATATTCTTAAGAGGGCCAATACATTGGCCTTTGTACTGAATGTCTCAAAAATGGAGAATCTTTATAGAGTATATACTATACTTCTCTTTTTTAAAAAAAAAAATACCTTTGTATTTAATTTTCTCTTTTATCATGTTTGAGTTTATAAGTAACATACTATAAGTTTCTGACCCAATAAAACATAAGTTCTCATGGAGTGAACAGAAGACACTGCTTACATGTGTCTGAGGACTCACCTCTTAAAGTAGAAGGCTGGGTTCTAGCTTTCATTGGCCATAAAATTTTTCTTTTTTAATACAGGCTTTTAAGAGATTGGTAATTGTTATCTTGGTAATTATTATTTTTAATTATTACAAAATAAATTTGCAGCTATACAGAGCATAAGTTTCTTACTTTGAATGACACACTATGTTCATGTTTATGGTTATGACACAGTTTCTATCAGATTGTTCTTGGTCTCTATTCAAACACTTGTGTCTCCCAAAAAAAAAGTTGGGTCTCCAAAAAAAAAAAAAAAAAAAGACAGAGAATGAAAACATTTAGATTATAGTATTATGATGCCAGATAAGATGTCCATTTGTGTGTGTGTGTGTGTGTAATTAGTAAAGCATGAGACTGGGTTAGAGGAAGCATTGTGATATCGTACTGAAGCTGTCCTATCCATGTTGGTTGTTAGAAACCAAATTAGCTGGAGTAGTGCACTTCTTCTAGAAGCCCGAGGATGACAGTGGTTGACCTCCCACTCCAACTACATATACATACCTCCATATCCACACAGAGTCCTGCATCCCACAATGAGGGCAAACTGGGAGTGAGAATGTTGCCTGACATTCTGTGTACCAGCACTGGCATGCTACTCTGAGAAGAACGGGACAGATTGATGCTTCTCATCTGCCCTTGTCCCAGAACCCAGCTTCTGAACTTGGTGGCATTAAGTTCTGCTGGTTATCTGTTGGACTTTGACCTTACCCATGATGTCTTCACAGTTGCTCAACCCTCCCCCATTCTTCTCTCACCTGCACTATATATCTTGCAAGATTCTACAAAATTTCAGGTATGTGACCGGCACTTGTCCTCTATTTCCAATGTAGGAGACATATTTCCCTGTGGATTGAGGGAGTTGGAGAGATGGTGGGGAAAAAAGTCAAATGAGCAAGGCCAATTTTCCCTGTTAGAGTGAAATATGTCATTAAGTTAATTTAGACTGTTTAATCAACCTTTTAGTGAATTGTTTTGTAATATTCTGGGCTGAGACCAAGGACAAATAGACCTGTTAGACACCTACTACATTAACGTACCCCAGCCACCTAATCAATCAAAGCTTCAGGTGTGTTACCTGAAATATGAGATAAAAAGGGTTTTGTTTTTTGTTTGTATTGTCTTAATATTTATTTAATTTTGAGAGAGAGACAGAGCACAAGTTGGGGGAGGGCAAAGAGAAAGGGGACACAGAATCCAAAGCAGGCTCCAGACTATGAGCTGTCAGCACAGAGCCAGGTGTGGGGCTTGAACTTATGAACTACGAGATCATGACCTGAGCTGAAGTCGGTCACTTAACTGACTGAGCCACACCAGTGCCCAAAAATGGTTTAATCTTTAAAGTTCCTCTTACCTATCTTACTTAATGACTCTGTGGGGTTTTTTGTGTTGTTGTTGTTGTTGTTTGCTTTGTTTTATTTTATCTTGTTTTTAATTTTTATTTATTTATTTTGAGAGAGATAGAGACAGTGCAAGCAGGGGAGGGGCAGAGAGAGGGGAAGAGAGAGAATCCCAAGCAGACACTGTGCTGCCAGCACAAAGCCCAGTGTGGAGCTCAGTCCCATGAACCATGAGATCATAATCTGAGCTGAAACCAAGAGTCTGACATGTAACCAAGTGAGCTGGCCACATGCCCCCATTGACTCTGTGCTTTTTAACAGTGCTTTTAACTGAAGCATTTCACTAGGACTGCATTTCATTGCAGTTTGACTATTATGAGTTAACCCTGCCATGTATGTAAAAGTCTGTTCCTAAATAAGGAGTGTCATTCCCTCTGAATTTTGAGCAGACTGCAGTAATAACAAACAACCTCTGTGCACCCACTTTATGTATCTATCACATGATAATTATTCACTTGTAATATTTGATACTGTGGATATTTTAAGGGCCATTTCTCCTGGCTGTTCTTGATGAAAAATGTTATGCTCCATTACTCAACATTTAGAACTAATGACGGCGTCTCAGCTTGTTGTCAACTAGCTCCCACTTTTATCTCCAGAACACTTTTGATGGCAAAGGGCATCTTTTGAAAGGTTTTAAAAATCAAGAGACGTTATGTCCATGAAGTCCCTGGTCCCTGTCAATTCTTTATCAAAATATTTAGTCACATGACAGCTGGATAGGGAGGCACATGCCCATTGGGAAGCTCCAATTCACTAAGGAAGTAGCAAATAAAACTGCTGCTTATAAAAGGGAGGTAGTACTTAATGCTTTCTCACAGTCTAATTTATTTCATTGCTTCATGCCATGGTAAGTCATGCAAAATTGTCACATGTAGAAAATTTCTTGGGATTCATATATGAGATGACAAAATTAATTATATTAACTAAATTGAGCAACATACTTTTCAAGCATCTTAATTACCTAATATCTAAAGAGGTTCTTCTTTTTTTTTTTAAATTGTGGTTGGAAATATGGTTATCTCTTGGAAAGGATCATAGGTATTACCTTGTACTCTGTCCCAACCAGTTCAGTGAGTCCTTCTATATAGCATGACAGGTGGCCATCAGCCTTTATTAAGCATGTCTCATTATGAATAAATCTCTATTACCTACATAGATATTTGTTTCTGAACACATTTTTTAAAACTTAGGTTTACTAATCTCCTCTTGATTCTACCAATTGTTCCTAATTTTTCACCTCTACACCTTCACACCCACTCTTATCCTCCACCTCTATATCTGCATAGAGAAAGGAAGGCCTCTTTCATTAAAGCATGTAGTCATCTGATGAATCAGTCGTATGTATAATGTGTATGTATTAAATACCTACTATATACTATGCATCATGCCAGAGACTAGAGTAAAATAGTGATTATGGTAACCATTGTAGCTGCCCTCAGGGAATTTACTGGCTAGGAGTAATGTAGACAAATGAACTTTTCATTTCAGTATATGATCAGTGTTTCAAATCTCTGAATATGGGTTTTCAGAAAGATTTTGCAAAGAATAACCTTATATATGTTCAATCCTCCAGACCCCACAAATTAATAATTTTAACAATATTACATTTTTACAGTACTTACAATATAATATTAACTTACATATGTGTAGTACTTAATAGAATAAAAATGACGAATCATGTTCATAATAATTGAGAATGCCACTTCAATAGTACTTTAATGTGTATTGTTACCTTGGCTTCATTTTTTCCCCATACTTTTATTTAAATTCTAGTTAGTGAACATATAATGTAATATTGGTTTCAGGAGTAGAATTTAGTAATTCATCACTTACATGTAACACCCAGTGCTGATCATAACAAGTGCCCTCCTTAATGCCCATCATCCATTTAACCCATCTCCCACCCTCCTTCCTCCACCAACCTTCAGTTTGATCTCTATCATTAAGAGTCTCTTATGATTTGTTTCCCTCTCTCCTTTCCCCCCCTACCCATATGTTCATATGTTTTATTTCCTAAATTCTACATATGAGTGAAATCATGTGGTATTTGTCTTTCTCTGACTGACTGATTATGCTTAGCATAATATACTCTAGTTCTATCCACATTGTTTCAAATGACAAGATTTCATTCTTTTTGATGGCTGAGTAATATTCCATTGCATATATAGACCATATCTTCTTTATCCATTCATCAATAGATGGACACTTGGATTCTCTCTATAGTTTGGCTATTGTTGATAATGCTGCTGTAAACATCAGGGTGCATGTATCCCTTCAAATCTGTATTTTTGTATCCTCTGGGTAAATATCTAGTTATGCAATTGCTGAATCATAGGGTAGTTCTGTTTTTAGTGTTAGAAGGAAACTCCACACTGTTCTCCAGAGTGGTTGCACAAGTTTGCATTCCCACCAACAGTGCAAGAGTTTTCTCCTTTCTCTGCATCCTCACCAACACATGTTGTTTCTTGTGTTGTTAATTTTAGCCATTCTGACAGGTGTGAAGTGGTATCTCATCATGGTTTTGATTTGCATTTCCCTGATGATGAGTGAAGTTGAACATCTTTTCATGTGTTTGTTAGCCCTCTGATGTCTTCTTTGGGAAAATGTGTGTTTATGTCTTCTGCCCATTTCTTAACTGGATTATTTGTTCTTATGGGTGCTGAGTTTGGTAAGTTATTTATAGATTTTGGATACTAACCCTTTATCAGATATATCATTTCAAAATATCTTCTTGCATTCCATAGGTTTTGTTGACTATTTACTTTGCTGTGTAGAAGCTTTTTATTTTGATAGTCTCAATAGTTCATTTTTGCTTTTGTTTCCCTTGCTCTGGGGCATTGCTTTGGCTGAGGCTAAAGAGGTTGCTGCCTGTGTTCTCCTCTAGGATTTATATGGTTTCCTCACATTTAGATATTTCATCCATTTTGCATTCATTTTTGCATATGGTGTGAGGAAGTGATCTAGTTTCATTCTTTTGCAAGTTGCTATCCAGTTTTCCCAAGACCATTTTTTGAAGAGATTGTTTTTTCCAATGGATACTCTTTCCTGCTTTGTGAAAGATTAGTTGGTCATGGATCTGTGGGTCCATTTCTGGGTTTTCTATTCTATTCCATTGATCTATGAGTCTGTTTTTGTGCCAGTACCATATAGTCTTGGTGACTACAGCTTTGTAGTATAGCTTAAAGTCCTTGGCTTCATTTTTAAGTAAAGGAATCTGATTCATTGAAGTGTCTCATTTAAAGTCATAGAATTAGAGAATGGAAATCCTAGATTCAATACCCAGTTCTCCATACAGTGATATGGTTAGTGATATGGTTGTTAGAAACACACATCACAATTTTAGATGTGAATATTTGAAATACGTTTATGAGAAACAAAGACATTCATTAGATAGCTCTTGAAATAAGTACTGAGGATATCTACATTTACTATTCCAATGGACTTCAGGCTTCACACAGTCAGATAAGGTACTGAAAACAATTTGCAAGGGTAGCTATAAAATACCAAAAAACATCACAGAACATTTGAACTTCATAACTCTCAGAATGTTGTCTTTACTCATTTTGAGAGTTGACTGGTGTCTGGTGGACATAGATTGTCCTGAAAATGTTAATCAATGACAGAAGAGGCAGAGTCAGTTAGTCCTGCGCTATTCTTTTGTACAGAGTTCTGTCATTCAATTTTTGCTGTTAATGAACACATGTGATCAAGTTTTTTTGTTTTTTGTTTTTTGTTTTTTAAACCGCAGGTTAAAAAAAAAAAAAAAACCAGGGCACCTGGGTGGCTCAGTTGGTTAAGCATCCGACTTCAGCTCAGGTCATGATCTCATGGTTTGTGGGTTTGAGCCTCACATTGGGCTCTGCACTGACAACTCAGAGCCTGGAGCCTGCTTCAGATTCTGTCTCTGTGTCTCTCTGGCCCTGCCTCACTCAGTCTCACTCTCTCTCTCTCAAAAATAAGTAAACATTAAAAAAAATTTTTAAAAAGAAATTTTATAAAACCACACAACTGGGGCAGCTGGGTGGCTCAGTTGATTAAGCATCTGACTTTGCCTCAGGTCATGATTTCACAGTGTGTGGGTTTGAGACCCACATCAGGCTCCTTTTTGACTGTTCGGAGCCTGGAGCTTGCTTCAGATTCTGTCTCCCTCTCTCTCAGCCTTTCCCTTCTCTCTCTCTGTCTCTCTCTCTGTTTCTCTCTCTGTCTCTCTCTCTCTCTCTCTCAAAAATAAATAAACATTAAAAAAAAATTTTAAAAACCCACACAACTATATAAGTATATAGATTATTCTTCTACCATGGGAACATTTGCTTAGAACCTCAGGAATAAAAGCATTTAAGCTTCTCTTTCTTAGATAGGCTTAACAATAACAGAGAGAGTTTATACTTAATTGAGGAGGTTTAATCGTCACAATTTCTAGTCAACTTCAGTTTCACACAATTTATAAAACACATACATGCATACTTTAAATGAATTTCTAATTCCAAAAGTGAGAAAGAAAGTCCAGAATTCGCTTAACATTTTCCTGGATGTGTTGATTCTTTAAAGTTCATATTTGCAAGTATGTTTCAATTTACAAGTAACTGTAAAATAGTCATAAAAAGCAGGTATACTATTTACCCTCAAAGCCTTTTTCAAATATGTTCCATAATAGTATGACACTTAAGGCAAGACAATTTTAGAAAACTTGAGAGAAGTAATATCACTTTTTGGATAAAACATATAACTGGAAGTTATAGAAAACAATACTTAGATACATAACTCATTCACTTTATATAACTCAACAAAGAATATTTAAAATCCAATTTCTTTCCTCATAGGTCAAGCAAATGCATGTTTCCCTTTGTTCATCCTTTACATAATTCTGCCTCCAAAACTGAGTGTAGGTGGAACATCTTTATTTAAGTTTATTTATTTATCATGAGAGAAAGAGAGAGAGGGAGAGAGAGCACTCAAGCAAGGGAGTGGTAAAGAGAGAAGGTGAGAGACAATCCCCAGCAGGCTCTGTGCTGTCAGTGCACACCCCAACGGGGGCTTGAACCCACAGACTGTGAGATCATGACCTCAGATGAAATCAAGAGTTGGATGCTTAACCAATTGAACCACCTACCTTTCCCTATTTCTCCTTTTAAAGTTTTTAAATTTTAATTCTAGTAGAGTTAACACAGTGATTTATTTGTTTTAGGTGTACACTACTACCACTACTGTATATAGTGATTCAGCAATTCTGTACATTACTTAGGGCTTATGATGATAAGTATATTCTTGATACCTATTACCTATTTCACCCATCCCCCACCACCTCCCGTCTGGCAACCATCAGTGTGTTCTCTATAGTTGTTTGTTTCTTAGTTGTCTCTTCTCTTTTTTTCTTTCTTTTGCTCATTTGCTTTCTTTCTTAACTTCCAATTAGGAGTTAAATCACATGGTATTTGTCTTTCTCTGACTATTTCACTTAGCATTATACGTATAAATCTATCCATGTTGTTGCAAATGGCAAAAATTCATTCTTTTTTGTGGCTGAATAATATTCCTCTGTGTGTGTGTGTGTGTGTGTGTGTGTGACATTTTCTATATCTATTTATCAATCAATAGACAATTGGGCTGTTTCCATAATTTGGCTATTGTAAATAATGCTGCATGTTGGGAGCCATTCTGAACTCACTAGTTGAGAATACTCCTTGTGAGGTTAAGGCAGGCTTGAAAGGCCTCCTGCCGTCAGATGATGACTGATATCTACCCCCACTTAATTGTTTCTGCTTGAGCATCAACCCCCAAAGCACCTTGTTGATTGTTATCGGGGGTGACTTACTCTGGCCTGATATGCTGATTGCACCTTGTGAAGGAACTTATTGTAGAAACTTCTTTTGTGATTATGGGAGCAGACATTGTTTTTCCTGAGGATCCTGTTTTTCTTACACTTCCCCTTAAGCAAACAGGCTAGTGACCCCTGCTCACAAAGAACTGACCTTTTGCTATACGAAAAACCTTATCTTGTTTGTATTTGAATGCTAAAGATACCTTCCTTTTCCATATGATAAGCATCTAAATCACCTACATCAATCACTATTGATGAAGGTTATGCATGAGTTTTCTACAAATCTATGTTCTGGGAAATTTTTACATATCAAAGAATTTATCATCAGAAGTCATTGATTAAGGCAAATGCCACTTCTGTGCTGTTCCGGATACACTTAACCATAAATAAAGCTGAGACTCAGTCAGTGCAGAGATGCCTGCCTGATGATCAGAAAGAATCTCGGGGCTCTCTCATCACTCCCTTGCCGACATCGTCCATCCTTCAGGGATCCCTGGACCGGCTGGAGCTGGACCCCGGCAGCTGTAATAAACATAGACATGCATGTGTCTGTTTGAATTGATGCTGTGCATTTTTTGGGTAAATACCCAGTAGTACAATTACTGGATCATAAGATAGTTCTATTTTTAACTATTGAGGAGGCTCCATACTGTTTTCCACAGTAGCTGCATCAGTTTGCATTCCCACCAACAGTGTAACCGGGTTCCTTTCTCTCCACTTCCTTACCAATGCTTGTTGTTTCTTGTGTTTTTGATTTTAGCCATTCTGATAGTTTAAGGTGATATCACATGGTAGTTTTGATTTGCATTTCTCTGATGCTGAGTGATGTTGAGCATCTTCTCATGTGTCTGTTAGCCATGTGGATGTCTTCTTTGGGAAAGTGTCTATTCATGTCTTCTGCTCATTTCTTAACCGGGTTATTTGTTTTCTGGGTGTTGAGTGTGTAAGTTCTTTATAAATTTTGGATTTTAAACCTTTATTAGATATATCATTTGCAAATATCTTCTCCCATTCTGTAGGTTGCCTTTTAGTTTTGCTGATTGTTTCATTTGCTGTGCAGAAGCTTTTACTTTTGATGTAAATCAATAGTTTATTTTTGCTTTCATTTCCCTTGCCTCAGGAGACATATCTAGAAAAAGGTTGCTATAGCCAGTGTCAGAGAAATTACTGCCTGTTCTCTCTTCAAGGATTTTTATGGTTTCAGTTCTTACATATAAGTCTTTAATCATTTTGAGTTTATTTTTGTGTATGATGTAAAACATGGTGCAGTTTCATTCTTTTGCATGTTGCTGTCCAATTTTTCCAACAGTATTTGTTAGAGGGATTGTCTTTTTTCCATTAAATATTCTTTCCTGCTTTGTTGAATATTCACTGGCCACATAATTGTGGGTTCATTTCCAGGCTTACTTTCTGTTTCATTGATCTATGTGTCTACTTTTTAAAAAAATTTTTTTAATGTTTTTATTTATTTCTGAGAGAGAAAGAGAGAATGTGTGAGCAGGGGAGGGTCAGAGAGAGAGATCTATGTGTCTATTTTTGTGTCAGTACCATATTGTTTGGATTGTTACAGCTTTTTAATATAACTTGAAATCTGGAATTGTGATACTCCCGGTTTTCTTTTTCTTTTTAAGGGTTACTTTGGCTATCCTAACACATTTTAGGATTGTTTGTTCTAGTTCTATGAAAAATGCTATTGGTATATTGATAGAGATTGCATTAAATCTGAAGATTGCTTTGGGTAGTATGGACATTTTAACCATATTTGTTCTTCCAATCCATGAGCATGGAATGCCATTTCTTTTCTTTGTGTTTTCTTCAATTTCTTTAATCAATGTTTTATAGTTTTTAATGTACAGCTCTTTCACTTATTTGGGTAACTTTATTCCTAGTTGTTTATTATTTTTGGTGCAGTTGTAAACGGGATTGATTTTTAATTTCTCTTTCTATTGCTTCATTATTAGTGTATAGAAATGGAATGGATTAATATACATTGATTTGTATGCTGTGACTTTACTGAATTCATTTATCAGTTCTAGTAGTTTTTTGGTGGAATCATTAGGGTTTTCTATATATAGTATCATGTCATCTGCAAATAGTGAAAGCTTTACTTCTTCCTTATCAATTTGGATGCCTTTTATTTCCTTTTAAAAGTTTATTTACTTATTTTGAGAGAGAGGAAAGAGAGAAAAGGAGAGGGGCAGAAAGAGAGGAAGAGAGAGAATCCCAAGCAGGTTCTGCACTGACAGTGGGGCTCCATCTCAGAACCCAGAAAGCATGACCTGAGCCGAAATTAACACTTGGAGGCTTAATAGACGAGCCACCCAAGTGCCCCAACCTTTTATTTTTTTGTTGTCTGATTGCTGTGGCTAGGTCTTCCAGTACTATGTTAAATAAAAGTGATGAGAGTGTACACCTTTTTCTTATTCCTGATCTTAGGGAAAAGCTCTCACTTTTTTCCTACTGAGTATATTGTTCATCTGAGTTTCTCATATACGGCCTTCATTATGTTGAGATATATTCCTCTAAACCTACTTTGTTGAGAGTTTTTATCATGAATAGATGTTGTACTTGGAAAATGCTTTTTCACCATCTATTTAAATGATCATATGTTTTTTATCTTTTCTCTTATTGATGTGATGTACCACATGGATTGATGTGTGAATACTGAATTATACTTGCCTCCCAGGAATAAATCCCACTTGATCATGGTGAATGATTTTTTTTTTTTAATGTTTTGTTGGATTCAGTCTGCTAGTATTTTATTTTATCAGGGTAATGCTAGCCTCATAGAATAAATTTGGAACTTTTTTTTCCTCTTCTATTTATTTTTTTAAACTTTTTAATGTTTATTTATTTTGGAGAGAAAGAGAGAATGTGTGAGGGGGGTAGGGGCAGAGAGAGAGAGCAGTCTCCAGGCTTTGAAATGTCAGCACAGAGCCCAACATGTGGCTCTAACTTAAGAACTGTGAGATCATGACCTGAACTGAAGTCAGAAGCTTAACTGACTGAGCCACCCAAGTGCCCCTCCTCCTCCTCCTCCTCCTCCTCCTCCTCCTCCTCCTCCTCCTTCTTCTTCTTCTTCTTCTTCTTCTTCTTCTTCCTTCTTTCTTCTTCTTCTTCTTCTTCAGCATAGTTTGAGAAGAATAAGCATTAACTCTTCTCTAAATATTTGGCTGAATGCACCTGTGAAGAAGCTTCTGATCTTGGAATTTTGTTAGTTTTTTTTTTTTTGATTACTACATTTTCTTTACCCATTTATCAATCAATGGACACTTTGGTTGCTTCCATATCTTAACTATTGTAAATAATGCCACAGTGACCATAGACGTACATATATGTTTTTTCCATATTTGTGTTTTTATTTTCTTCGGGTGAGTACCCATTAGTGGAATTACTGGATTATATGGTATTTCTATTTTTAATTTTTTCAAAAACTTCCATACTTTTTCCGCACAGTGGTTGTACTGATTGACATTTCCACCAACAGAGCATGAAGATTTCCTTTGCTCCACATCCTTGACAATGCTTGTTATTTCTTGTGTTTTTGATTCTGACTGGTGTAGGGTAATATCTCATTGGGTTTGATTTGCATTTCCCTGATGTTGAGCACCTTTACATGTTTCTGTTAGACACTTGTATGTCTTCATTGAAAAAAAAATGCCTATTCAGTTTCTCTGCCTATTTTTAATTCAGTTTTTGGTTTTATTTTGTATTGAGTTATATGAGTTCTTTATATATTTTGGATATTAACTGCTTATCAGATACATGATTTGCAAATAGCTTTTCTCATTCACTAGGTTATTCTCTTGGTTTGTTCATGGTTACCTTCACTGTGTCAAAACCTTTTATTTTGGTGTAGTTCTAGTAGTTTATTTTTGCTTTTGTTTGCCTTGCCTGAAGGGACATATCCATAAAATGTTGCTAAAGCTGATGCCCAGAGATTACCGCCTGTGTTTTCTTTTAGTAGTTCTGTGGTTTCAGGTCTCACATGTAGGTCTTTAATCCATTTTGAATCTCTTTTTGTGTATTGTTTAAGAAAAATGATCCAGTTTCATTCTTTTGCATGTATATATCCTGTTTTCCCAGCATCATTTATTGAAGAGGTTATCTTTTCCCTATTGTGTATTCTTTATATACATTAATTGACCATGACATGTGGGTTAATTTCTGGGACCTCTATCCTCTTCTGTCGATGTATGTTTCTATTTCTGTGCCAGTACCATATATTTTTTTTTCAAATTTAATTTAAATTCTAACTAGTTAATATATAGTGTCATTTTGGTTTCAGGAGTAGAATTTAGTGATTCATCACTTATTTATAACACCCAATGCTCAGTTCAGGTGCCCTTCTTAAGACCCATCACCCATTTAGCCCATCCCTGCCCTGATTTAATTACTATATTTTTATAGTATATCTTAAAATCTGGGATTATGATATTTCCAGCTTTGTTCTTTCTCATGGTTGCTTTGGCTGCTTGAAGTCCCTGTGGTTCCAAAGAAATTTTAAAATTGTTTTTTGTGAAAAATACTTTTGGCCTTTGGATATGGATTGCATTCAATCTGTAGATCCCTTAAGGGTATTATAGACAATGTAACAATAGTACTTCTTCCAGTCCATGAGCATGATACATTTTTTTCCATTTTTTTTGTCATCTTCAATTTCTTTAATCAATTTCTTATAGCTTTCGTAGTATAGGTATTTCACCTCCTTGGTTAAATCTATGCATACGTATTTTATTCTTTTTGATGCAATTTTAAATTGAATTGTTTTCTTAATTTCTCTTTCTGATAATTTGTTATTAGCACATCAAATTGTAACAGATTTCTGTATGTTAATTTTGTATTTTGCTACTTTACTGCTTTTATTTATTATTTCTAATAGTTCTTTGTTGGAGTCTTCAGGGTTTTTATATGTAATATCATGCCACCTAAAAAAAGTGACAATTTTACTGCTTCCTTAACAATTTGGATGCCTTTTCTTTTTCTTGTCTCATTGCTACAGCTGGAAATTTCAGTACCATGTTGAATAAGAGTAGCGAGAGTACACATCTTTGTTTTGTTCCTGATTTTAGAACAAGAACTTTTGGCTTTTTACCATTGAATATGATGTCAGCTATGGGTTTTTCATATATGGCCTTTATTATGTTTAGGTATGTTCCCTCAAAAACTTTGTTGAAAGTTTTTATCATGAATGAATCTAAATCTAAATGTCTTCTTGCATCTGTGGAGATGATCATATAGTTTTTGTTCTTCATTTTGTCAATGTGTAGTATCACATCGATTGGTTTGTAGATTTTTTGTATTTTAATTTCTTTTTTTTCCTTTTATAGTTTATTGTCAAGTTGGTTTCCATATAACACCCAGTGCTCATCCCAACAAGTGCCCTCTTCCAAGCCCATCACCCCCTCTCTCATCTCCCCCACCCCCATCAGACCTCAGTTTATCCTCAGTATTCAGGAGTCTCTCATGGTTTGCCTTCCTCTCTCTCCCCAACTATTTTTTCCCCTTCCCCTCCTTCATGGTCCTCTGTTAAGTTTCTCCTGTTCCACTTATAAGTGAAAACATGTGACATCTGTCCTTCTCTGCCTGACTTATTTTACTTAGCATAACACCCTCAAGTTCCATCCATGTTGCTACACATGGCCAGATTTCATTCTTTCTCATTGCCATGTAGTATTCCATTGTTTAGATAAGCCACATCTTCTTGATCCATTCATCAGTTGATGGACATTTAGGCTCTTTCCATGATTTGGCTATTGTTGAAAGTGCTGCTATGAACATTGGGGTACATGTGACCCTAAGCATCAGCACTCCTGAATCCCTTGGGTAAATTCCTAGCAGTGTTATTGCTGGGTCATAGGGGAGTTCTATTGTTAATTTTTTGAGGAACCTCCACACTGGTTTGTAGATATTGAATCATACTTGCATTCCTGGAATAAATCCCACTTGATTTGTGTGAATGATCCTTTTAATGTATTGTTGAATACTGTTGGCTAATATTTTGTTGAGAATTTTTGCGTCTGTGTTCATCAGAGATATTGGACTGTAGTTATTTTGTTTTGTTTTGTTTTTCTCTGTATTGTCTTAATTTGGTTTTGATATCAGGATAAGCTGGCCTTGTAAAATGAATTTGGAAGCATTCCTTCCTCTTCTATATTTGGAATAGTTTGAGAAGAATAGGTAATAACTCTTTATATTTGGTATTTGGAATAGTTTGAGAAGAATAGGTAATAACTCTTTATGTTTGGTAAAATTCATCTGTGAAGCCATTGGTTCCTGGACTTTTGAGAGTTTTTAAATTACCAGTTCAATTTAGTCACTAGTAATCAGTCTTTTCAGAATTTTTTTTCTAATTCAGTATTCAAAATTGTATGTTTCTAGGAATTTGTCTATTTTTTTGTTAGCTGTCCGATTTTGTTGACATAGTTTTTGTATAGTAGTCTCTTATAGTCCTTTATATTTCTGTGGTGCCCATTGCTACCTCTTCTTATTTATTTCTGATTTTATTTATTTGTGTCCTTTCTCTTTTTTTTTCTTAATGAGTCTGTTTAAAGGTTTATCCATTTAGTTTATCTTTTCAAAAAAAAACTGGTCTTTGTTATACTGATATTGTTTGTTTATTTATTTATTTTTCAGATTTTGTTTCATTTATTTTCTGCTTTGACCTTTATAACTTCTTCCCTCTCATAACTCTGAGCTTGTTTTCTACTTTTTTTTTCCAGTTCCTTTGGGTGTATGGTTAGATCATTTATTTGAAATTCTATTTGTTTTGGAGGTAGATCTGTATCACTATGAACTCTTCTCTTGGAACTGCTTTTGTTGTATCTCACAGATATTGGACCACTGTGTTTTCATTTTAATTTGTCTTCTTGATTTTTTAAAATTTCCTCTTATTTCTTTGTTGACCCATTTGTTTTAGTGACATGTTGTTTAACTTCTGTATGTTTGTGAGTTTTTCTTGTGTTTGATTTCTAGTTTCATACCCTTTTGGTCAGAAAAATGCTTGATGTGATTTCAGTCTTCTTAAATTTGTTGAGATTTGTATTTTGTTCTAACATGTTATCTATCCTGGATAATGTTCCATATGCACTTGAAAAGTATGGGGGCGCCTGGGTGGCTTAGTCGGTTAAGTGTACGACTTTCGCTTAGGTCATGATCTCACGGTTCGTGGGTTCGGGCCCCGCGTCGGGCTCTGTGCTGACTGCCAGCTCAGAGCCTGGAGTCTGTTGCAGAGTCTGTGACTCCCTCTCTCTCTGACCCTCCCCTGCTCACGCTGTCTCTCTCTCTTCTAGAAATAAATAAATAATAAAAATTAAAAAAAAGAAAAAAAAAAAGAAAAGTATGAATAATCTGGTGCTTTTGGATGGAATGCCCTGTATATATCTATTGAGCCCATTTAGTCTATGTGTTGTTCAAGACTTCTTTCCTTATTGATTTTCTGTCTGGCTGATTTACTCACTGATTTCAGTGGAGTATTAAAATCCCCTACTATTATTGTATTACAATCAAGTTCTTCAGCTATGTCTATTAATATTTGCTTTATGTATTTAGGTGCTCCTATATCAGATGCATAGATATTTACAATTGCTATCCTATTGTCGGTTGATATCTTTATCATTATGTAATACCTTCCTTTGTCTCTTATCTGTTTTAAAGTCTGTTTTATCTACTATAAGTTTTGCTACCTCAGGCTTCTTTTTGTTTCAATTTTCATGGGATATCTTTTCCTATCCTTTCACTGTCAGTATGTATGTGCTTTTTGGTCTGAGTGAGTCTTTTGTAGGCCTCATATACATGGGCCTTGTTTTTGTTTGTTTTTGTTTGTTTGTTTTTTTAAAATCTGTTTTGTCACAGTATATCTTTTTATTGTAGCATTTAGATAATTTACATTTACAATGATATTTGATAGGGGCCCCTGGGTGGCTCAGTAGGTTGAGCATCTGGCTTGATTTTGATTCAGATCATAATCCCAGGGACATGGCATTGAACCCTGTGTCAGGCTCCGTGCTGAGGGTGGAGCCTGCTTGGAATTCTCTCTCTCTCTCTCTCTCTCCCCCCCTACCCCTCTCCTCCACTCTCACTGTCTCTCTAAAGAAAAAAGTGATTATTGGTAAGTTTATACTTATTTTCTTTTTTTTCATTGTTTTCTCATTGTTTTTTTAGTTCTTCTCTTTTCCTTATTCTTTGGTTCTCTTCCCTTGTAATTGATGACTGTCTTTAGTGTTATGCTTGGATTTCTTTTTCCTTATTTTTGTGTATCTAGGATAGATTTTTGGTTTTTGGTTACTATGGGTCTTATATATAAGCATTTGAAGCATACAGCATCCTATATTAAGGTGATGGTTGCTTAAATGCTTTCTTAATTTTATCAAAAGAATAATCTTTTTCTTCTCAATAAGTGCCAGCAAATACTCTATTTGTGATTATAATTTTTTTCTGGAGCACAAACTACTAAACAACTGTGCACAATTGAATGATACTTTACACATCTGTTGACAGCAAAACATCAAGATCCATATAGAAAAGGCATTCCTAATCCATCATGACATATTTATTTGGTATCACTGAACATTGATCAATATCATATTTTTAGGACATAGAGCCCTTTTCTTTGTGGCTGATCAAGTATTTCTATTGTCAAGTTTCTTCAGGCTCTTAGTATCAAAATATGATTATATGTTTTCCAAGTTTGTACTTAACTTCTTTCTTCCTTTGTTACATTAAAATTGTCTCTGAAATAATGGTATTATCTAATCAAAGACTATTTTTAAATTAAAAAGGTAATGAGAGTGACATGTTTATCATTTTTGATGTACCATGAGTTCAAGAATTATGGAAGATATGTCAGTCTTAAGCACAGAAATAGCTTTTGTTTACATGATGGTGTGCATGAGAGCATAACACTATAGGTGCATGGGCTTAGTGTTTCTGCCTGTAAAAGTTAGATAAGCTTTTAGCCACAAGTAAATGAAAATTTGAGTTATAGGAGTCAAGGAATATAGGTGTATTTTTCTCAAAGAATAATTTTTTTAAAAAAGTCTGAGTAAAGCAGTTTCTGCTGTTGGTTTAACAGCTTGGTAGCAGGGAGGTTATCTTAGATTTCTTGGCCTTTTCCTCATCCTTGCCACCCTGTGGTCCAGAATATCTACCCAAGTCCAGGTATCTTATCTGTATTCAAAGCCAAAACAAACAGGAAGGAGACTGAACCACAGAGTATAGTCTTTCAAGAAATCACAAGTATTTTGACCACAGGCCCCTCTACTCCAGCTGGCAGTCTCCTCTTTGAAGAGACCTTTTCCTTCAGCTCCTTAACTAGTTCATCCCCCTTCAAGCAGCGACTCCAGCAGCTCCTCCTTCGGGAAGCCTTCCCAGACCACCAGTGACTCCTCTAACCCCTGGAGAGCCCTCGCAAGGCTTGCTGCTACCCCCACTCCTCTTACTAGAGTGTAAACAGCACCGATCTGAAGGGGCTTCCATCCCAAGTGCGCATGCAGAGCCTGGTTATGTCAGTTATTGTTGTATCGGAGGATCAATTGAGTCTACCCAGTTCGGCGTGAAAGTTGGTCACTGCACAGGGGCTGTGACCCTGTCCTTCGGGGCTACCTCAAGAAACAAGCCAAAGTACACATGGTGAAGAGTCCCAAATACCACTAGAAGTAAGGAAACAAAATAACCAAAGTCTCAATAAGAGAAACAAAGAGACACCATTTAAAGAACACTTCCTGAACAGACAGGCCCTGGACAGTCAAAGAGCCCGCTTTCATACAGCAGCACCCACAGGGGCAGAGTGCATAACAAGCTTTTAAAATTAGCAAAAGATAGAAAGCTAACCAAAATGATGAAATGGAAGAACTCTCCTCCAAAGAAATTCCAAGAAGAAATGACAGCTAAAGAACTGCTCAAAACAGATATAAGCAACATAACTGAACAAGAATTTAGAAAAATAGTCATAAAATTAATTGCTGGGCTTGAAAAAAGCATGGAAGACATCAGAGAAACTATTGCTACAAAGACTATGGAGCTTATAAATAGTTGTGATGAATTAAAAAATGCTATAAATGAGATACATAATAAAATGGAGGTGTCCAATGCGCAGATTGAAGAGGCAGAAAGGAAGAAAGGAGAATAAGTGATTTAGAAGACACAATTATAGAAAAAGAGGAAGCTGAGAAAAAGAGAGATAAACTGATCCAGGAACACGAAAGGAGAGTTCGAGAGCTCAGCGATGCAATCAGATGGAACAATATCCATATCCTAGGAAATCCAGAAGAGGAAGAGAGAAGAAAAGGTACTGAAGAAGTCCTTGAACAAATTAGAGCAGAGAACTTCCCCAACCTGGGGAAGGAAGAAGACACTGAAATTCAAGAGGCACAGAGAACTCCTCTCAGATTTAACTTGAATGGATCTTCTGTACGACATATCATAGCGAAATTGGCAAAATATACAGACAAAGAGAGTATTCTGAAAGCAGCTAGGGTTAAAAGGGCCAGAACATATAAAGGGAAACCTATCAGAGTGGTTACAAACCAATCTACTGAAACTTGGCAGGCCAGAAAAAATGGCAAGAAATCTTCAATGTGATGAACAGAAAAAATATGCAGCCACTATTGTTTAACATAGTGCTAGAAGTCCTAGCCTCAGCCATCAGACAAAAAAAGGAAATAAAAGGCATCAGAATTGGCAAAGAAGAAGTCAAACTTTCACTTTTCACAGAAGACATGATACTCTACATAGAAAACTCGACAGACTCTGCCAGAAGTCTACTGGAACTGATCAATGAATTCAGCAAAGTTGTAGGACACAAAATCAATGTACAATACTCTGGTTTCTCTTCAGATCATATAAATCTTTCGCCTTTTACAAAATCAATGTACAGAAATCAGATGCATTTTTATACACCAATAGAAGCAACACAAAGAGAAATCAAGAAACTGATCCCAATTACAATTGCACAAAAAACTATAAAATACCTAAATAAACCTAACCAAAGATATAGGAGATCTGTATAATGAAAACTATAGAAAACTTATGAGGGAAATTGAAGAAGACACAAAGAAATGGAAAAAAATTCCATGCTCATGGGTTGGAAGAATAAGTATTATTAAAATATCATTAACACCAAAAGCAATCTACACATTCAATGCAATCCCAATCAAAATTGCTCCAGCAATCTTCTCAAAACTAGAACAAACTAACCTAAAATTTGTATGGAAGCACAAAAGACACCAAATAGCCAATATAATATTGAAGAAGAAAACCAAAATGGAAGGCATCACCATCCCAGACTTTAGCCTCTACTACAAAGCTGTCATCATCAAGACAACATGGTATTGGCACAAAAACAGACACATAGACCAATGGAATACATTAGAGAACTCAGAATTGGACCCACAAATGCATGGCCAACTAATCCTTGACAAAGTGGGGAAGAGCATCCAATGGAAACAGCCTCTTTAAAAGATGGTGCTGGGAGAACTGGACAGCAATATGCAAAAGAATGAAACTAGATCATTTTCTCACACCATACACAAAAATAAACTCAAAATGGATAAAGGACCTGACTGTGACAGGAAACCATCAAAACCCTAGAGAAGAAAGCAGGAAACAACCTCCTTAACCTCAACCGCTGCAATTTCTTACTTGACACATCCCAAAAAGCAAGGGAATCAAGAGCAAAAATGAACTACTGGGACCTCATCAAGATAAAAAGCTTCTGCACAGCAAAGGAAACAATCAATAAAACTAATAGGCAACCAATGGAATGGGAAAAGTTAGTTGCAAATGACATATCAGATAAAGGGCTAGTATCCAAAATCTATAAGGATGTCACCAAACTCCACACCCAAGAAACAAATAATCCAGTGAAGAATTGGGCAGAAGACATAAACAGACACTTCTCCAAAGAGGACATCCAGATGGCCAACAGACACGTGAAACAATGCTCAGCATCCCTCATCATCAAGGAAATACAAATCAAAACCACACTGAGATACCACCTCACGCCAGTCAGAGTGGATAAAATGAGCAAATCAGAGGACTTTAGATGCTGGCGAGGATATGGAGAAACGGGCACCCTCCTTCACTGTTGGTGGGAATATAAATGGGTGCAGCCCCTCTGGAAAACAGTATGGAGGTTCCTCAAAAAATTAACAATAGAACTCCCCTATGACCCAGCAGTAGCACTGCTAGGAATTTACCCAAGGCATACAGGAGTGCTGATGTATAGGGGCACATGTACCCCGATGTTCATAGCAGCACTCTCAACAATAGCCAAAACATGGAAAGAACCTGAGTGTCCATCAACTGATGAATGGATCAAGAAGATGTGGTATATTTATACAATGGAATACTACATGGCAATGAGAAAGAATGAAATCTGGCCATGTGTAGTAACATGGATGGAACTCGAGGGTGTTATGCTGAGCGAAAGAAGTCAGGCAGAAAGGGACAAATATATGTTTGCACATATAGGTGGATTAGGAGGAAGTTGAGGACAATGTGGGAGAAGAAGGGGGAAAATAGTTGGGGAAATGGAAGGAGGTAAAGCATGTGAGACTCTTGAATGCTGAGAATAAACTGAGGGCTGATAGGAGTGGGGGAGAGGGGAAGGGGGATGATGGGCATGGAGGAGGGCACTTGTTGGATGAGCACTGGGTGTTATATGTAAACCAAATTGACAATAAACTATTTAAGGAAAGAAAAAAAAAAAGAAAATAAATCACAGGCACAGGTATTTCTATTTTAATTGCCAGTGTCATATGGCTGTTTTAGCTCTAAAGAGTCATATCAAAAGGCACATTTAGATTTTCCAGCTTCTAAATATAGAGGTGAGCAAAAAAGGGGTCACATTTCACTGAGTATTGGGTTGCAAACACAGAGTGCCTGCTGTAACTACTGATTTTCAATATTTTCTATTTAAAAAGCCACATCGAATGTACTTACTAAAAGACTCTATAGACTGTCAGTTCAGAGAAATAATAGCTTGAATTACAATACTGAACAAGAGAATAAATTAATTGGTAATATTTCTAACAGGTACACTGATTGAATTGATGTCATGTAGATCCTTCTTTATATATTAATATATAGTATTATAAATTGTGTGTGTGTGTGTGTATTTAATTTTTCCCCTTCACGTCTCTAATCAAAATTCACTTTCTCAGTGAGATCTCCTATAGCCATTCTGTCTAAAAGTATGATACCCTTCAATGATTTAATAAAAATAAATAAATAAAAGTATGATACCCTTTTATCAAAAAATATCATTTCTCTCTATTACTTTGAATTTTTTCCATAGTACTGGTCAATAACCCTGTATTTTAGATATTTACCCTATTTAGTGTTGTCTCTCACACTAGAAAATAAGTTTGATAGAGGCAGATCATTTGTCTTTCTGCTCCATGTCTATCTCCTATACTCCTGGTACAGAATCTGTTGCACTGTAAGTATTCAGTAAATGCTTACTAAAGAAACCAGTAAATGAATGTTACCACTGAGTTCAGAAAACTTCCTCATTAGTTAGCTTTATGTAAGCTGAGACTCTGATTCTACTCAAATTGTCAAAGATTAAATGGAGTTGTTTACTGTTATTGTAGCATAACATTCAGCACACTAAACTCATCATTTCATATCTCCTTATACATAAGACAGTATTTTTTAAAGACAAGGGTGTAACTTTTTAAAATTTATATTTATTTTTGAGAGAGAGACAGAGAGAGTGAGCAGGAGAGAGGGAGAGAGAGAATCTTAAGCAGGCTCCACATTGTCAGCACAGAGCCAGATGTGGGGCTCGAACTCACAACGTGAGGTCAGGACCTGAACTGAAACCAAGAGTCAGATGCTTAACTGACTGAGCTACCCAGGTGCCCATAAGAAATTATTGATTGACCATCTTGAAGACAGATAGATTTGATTTTCCTATTGAGAGTATTGAAAGTTTCTGCTGTACTCTTTATAATTATAAAATGACAACTTTTTTCCGCTCAGTGAGGCTAGCCAATCTGGACAGGGAGAAAGGTAATTTGAATAAAGCTGTATAGACCAGATTGATGAACGATACACAACTCATCAGAAATGTGGAATATGGTATAGAGAAAACTTTTTATTCTCCTTCAGGATTTAGCTTCACTTTAAGGCATTTCATCCTAGAACATAACATTAGATTTAATGTGCATGAACTTAACTTTTCAAAGCACTTGCAAACTGTTACCTAATTTTATTAAGTTATTTTATATTATAAATTATATTATTAATCAGTTATTTTTGTAACTTGTACAGCTAAGATATTACCAGTATTCTTCCGTCATACCACTAACTTTGGACCTTTCTCCCCTAAGGTCTCTGGTGCATTGAGGATAGAAATTGTGCCTTCATATTTGTGCAATTAATTAAAATATGTTTTTAGTTTTATGTAATATACCTTATATATAATTTTATAATGATATGTAATTTATATTACATTAAATGTATATATAAATATAAATACACTACTACACAACGTAATTGTTAATTTATTGCTTCTTGGGCTGGAATTGTTAGATCAATTCTGTCTATATAGTTCCAGAGATGAAAAGAGATGTATTTTTTTATTTCAATCTGTTATGTACAAATTTGACATTGACAACCAAACAAATCCACTCAACTAAAAATCGTTGATACAGGGGTACCTGGGTTGCTCAGTCAGCTAAGCGGCCAGCTCTTCTTGGTTTTGGCTCATGTCATGATCTCACAGTTTGTGAGTTTGAGCCCTGTATTGGGCCTCACACTGACAATGCAGTGCCTGCTTGGGATTCTCTCTCTCTCTCTGTCTCACTCTCTCTCTCTGCCCCTCACCTGATAATACACACATTCTCTCTCAAAATAAATAAATAAGCTTAAAAAATCAATGATACAGAGATTATGAAAGTTATGACCTATTCTAGTTTGTCAATCACAAGATCTTATTGAAAATCTAAAAGATCTCAGCACAATATTAGATAATTGGATTGGTTTTTTGATATTATATGTTTTACATGCCTTAAGAAATATAGTTAATAACCACTTATAATTTGACCAATGGAGTATCCCCTAAAAAAAACAGAGACCTATCTACCAATACAGTAATTTATGCTTCTTGTATAGAAATGCTTACATTTTGCGGGGAGGGGGGGGTTAATATTGCTCCATAATGCTAAATGCAACTCATTCTGCTTATATACCCGGTATTAATTCTTTTGGTACAAAATTCATAACTTAAATTATTGCCACCTAGAAAGAAATGCAAGTACTTTATTTTTTTTTTTTAATTCTAATTTGAGCATAGTTGACACATGATGTTGCATTAGTTCAGGCATAACAACATAGCGATTCAACTTCTCTCTTTGTTATGCTGTGTGCACCACAAGTGAAGCTACCGTCTGCCACCCTCTAACACTATTACAATATCATTGACTGTAATCCCTACACTGTGCCTTTTATTCCTGTGATTTCTTCATTCCATGACTTGAAGCCTGTACCTCCCACTCCATGCACTTTGCCCATTTCTCCACTTCTTCCTCTCTGGCAACCATCAGTTTGTTCACTCTATTTAGAAGTCTGATTCTGAGTTGTGTTTGTGTATTTATTCTTTTTTTTTATATTTTAGATTCCACATATGAATCAAATCATGTAATGCTAACTGAAATAAGTCAGACTGAGAAAGAAAAATGCAAGTACTTTAACATGTATTCCTCCACCCAAATTTTATCATTAAAATTCCATGAAGCTTCTTCAAAAGCCTACCAGTCTACTTAAAACCTAACTGCTTATTGCTGTTAGCTTCTTGAGAAGAAATCCAGTGAGGCATTGTTGAATTTTTTTCTGAGGCGTGTCATTGAAAAGCTTTGAAAGTATGTCCAAACAGAGGCCTACAAGGGCAACTCTTTCCTTATTTTTAAAATTTATTTCAGTGACCACAGACTGCTTCCTGGGTCAGATGATTGATTAGAGTTTCTTTCCACTCTGGCTTATGTACCTGGCAGGCTGCCACCAACATCCTCTTAAACACATATTGGAAAGTTTTAAAAGTGATGGTCCTCTCTTTGAGTCCTAGTTTATAGGCTGGTGACCAGATCCTTGACTCCACAAGCTTTTGCCTGCATGGCCTCCTCATTCCACCTGTACAAATGATGTCACATTCTCTCACTGAAGACATTAGACCTAGCTATACAGTGACATACAGCAATAAATGATGCTAAAGAAATTGTAAATTTTCATTGTGAGCCAGTATGTGTTCTGTTTGACCACATTATTATATGTGTTATATATTAACATATATAACATTATTATATATATATATATACATATAACATGTTATGTGTATATATATATAACACAATAATATAACATTATTATATATGTTATATTGAATACAATATTAAGGGATCCTAATAGAGAGTATTCAGGGGTCAGACCATTCAGGGTCCAAGCTGACATATATTGCCAGATGTTTCAGTTTCGTACTTGTAGTTGACCTATTTCCAAACTTGTTTTACATAGGGCTACTATTATAATTGATGTACAAAGAGCATGAAATGTCTTTATAATGAAATTCTAGCTCAGCCAGTTAGACTAATCCCAGCCCCAAAGGCAAGAAATCCTATGGAGATGGACCACCTAAAAAAAGGTATGAAACAACCCCACCCCATAGGGGGAGCTCAGCCTGAGTGACAAGCCCTCCCCATAGATGTGAAACACGGCTGCCCATTCATATGCATATCAGCATTTAAGAAAATGTGTGCTTCTATAATGCATGGATTTGTAGAAATCAATTAGTAAAGGAAATAGAAATATAAAAACAAAAATTAAATCAATTAATTGTATATTTATAAAATATAGGCATATGTACTAGATCTTACCATTGAATATACAGAGAGATAAAAGGAACTTCTTATAATTTGCATGTCAGCACTACTTTTAGGAAACAACTCATTTACCCTGGGCAATAAAACCTGGATGTCAAAGAAGGTGAAGACCAGGGCTAGCACTTCTACTGTTACATAGTCACTAAGTCACAAGTCTTTAGCCTAGTTGCTCTCATCATTATCTTACTAGTGATGGACTGACCTTCAATATCACGGTTTCAACTTCACTACAATTCTTATAAATGTTGTATGTAATTTGTTGAATATGTTTATCTTCATGTAAATATTTATCAATCTCTGTATAGTATATTTAATATTTTGTGTAATTATCAAAAAAATAATTAATTTAATTTATTTTTAAGTTTATTTATTTATTTTGAGAGAGAAAGAGAGCACAGGAGCTCGTGGAGAAGGGCAGAGAGAGGGAAAAAGAGAGATAATCCCAAGCATGCTCCACACTGTCAGCACAGAGCCTGACTGGGCCCATCTCACAAACCATGAGATCACAGATTGAGCCAAAATCCAGAGTTGGATGCTTAAATGTCTGAGCCACCCAGGCGCCCCTATTAAAATTTTATTTGGGGTCACTTGGGTGGCTTAGTTGGTTGAGCAGCCAACTTCAGCTCAGGTCATGAGCTCATGGTTCATGAGTTAAAGCCCCTGTCAGGCTCACTGCTGACAGTGTAGAGCCTGCTTCAGATCCTGTCCCTTTCACTCTCCCTGCCCCTCCCCACTCTTAAAAATAGACATTTGAAAAAAGTTTATTTTGTTACCTTTATAAAAGGCCAAGTTATAAAACATTTCCCATTTTGCCCACTCCCCCACCCCCATCTCTGACAACCACCAATCTGTTCTCTGTATCCATTATAGCTATACCAGCACCAATCACATTTCATTCAAAACAATTTATGTAAATTCCCCCTTTCCTCTTTTAAAAACTCTAACCTCCTTTTGTGTCTCTGGAGCATGCTTTCAATTTTGGTCAACACTGTTTCCTGGATTGCAATCCTTCAGATTCTAAGTAAATGCACACATTTTATTTTGCAGCTTGTAGGTTTGTCTTAGAGTGGTCACATAATCTCACTGAATAAATATTTGAAGAATGATTTTTAAATAACTCTAAAGAGAACATATTATCTATTAGATACGAGAGTTCCAAAACACATTAATTTAGTACTTTGCTTCAACATGACTCACTTTGTCACTGACTGAGCAACTGTTCTCATACATCCAGATTTCTCTTACCATATATCATAGACACCGATAAATCATTGTTAAATTGAGACTCCTGAATGGAAAATTCTATGGAGCAACTAAAAAACACATCTATCATATGTATATTTCAGATGCCTCCAATTTGAAAGTTAACTGCAATGTCACAAAACAGTTATTTCCTAATGGATAATGTTCATGAAACATAGTACTTTTCTCATAACCTGTATCTAAATTATTGGATATAACTGGGGTATTGTTCCTGCTAAGTGAGATTGGTGTTTGAACCCTTATTATCTTCCCTGGAAGGAACTACAGAAGAATAGGTACATAATTTATTTTCTGTTGTTTGGGATAGAAAGAAGAATCTGTTGGACTCTTTTTATATATAGGTATGTGTATACCCTTTACATGAGAAGAAAAAAAGTTATAGTAAATATCAGGTCTCATTTGGGTTTGTTCTGAGATCAAACAATGCTGAGATCAGCAGATCTTGGTTCATTTGTATGCCACCATTGAGGATATCATTGAGAAAAAAATGAAAGCAGAAAATAAGAATATCGTATGAAAGATCATCTACAATCTTTGATTAGCTTTGTAAAAACTTCCTTTCATTGATTAAAACTACAGTAGCTTAAACTTTGAAAAATTACCCAGTTCTGAAAGAGTAATTTATCTTCTGAGACCATGTTGGTTAAGGTTATTATGAAAAACAACTAATCAGCTACAATGTAGATAGCAGTTGAAGACAGCAGTCTAGTTATCAGTTGGTAACTATTAAGGCTTAAAATATTTCTGTTTGAAATATTGAAATGACACTACCGAAGAGTTATTTTTAGGACCTATGCAAAGCTAATATCATTGAAAATAAGAACCTCACAGAAGTGAATCTGGGTATGGTTTCAAGCAATGAGTCATGTACAATTAGTAAATCAGTAAGTTTTATGCAAAAATACAAATTTCATTTCAGAAAGGAAGGTGCTTTTAAAAATAAATATACTAATCAAGTAAATAAGTTTATCTTCAAAATAAGAAACTACAGAAAAAAAATCAAGTTATTCAGTTCCATTACATGAAAAGAACCATTATTTATTACTTGGTGTAGATCTCTTCAGGTATTTTTCCCCCTATGGAGGAAATGAAGTGAAAACTGGCAAATGAGAAGCTCCAAAGCAGTTGCGGAATTTGAGAAAATGACAGAAGAGAGAAAACTGGTTGTCATAGTGTTGTAAATGGTGAATTTGATAGGCTTTACCACTCTTTGACAACTCTGGATTTCATATATGTTTTAATTAACTTGACACTTAGATATATTTTTTAAATGAAATTCCATTCAGAATTTGGACCTCATGAAACTTCTGGATTTATTTGGATTACAGTAATGTTTTAATCCATTTTATTTTACAACAATGATTTTGAAAATATTTGTGTCAATAAGTAGATTTTTATAACGTTTAATGGGTGAATTTTCTTTGAAATGTGACATATTTTATTAATCAAGTCCAGTTACAAGAAATTATTTATGTGGTTTTCTTCTTTACCCTATCATACAAAGTACTACAACTAGTGTTAGATAAATATCCCTACATACTTATGGCTTTTTTAAGGATTAATGCCTAACCATAGAAAAATATGAGTTAAAGATAGTTAGATAATCCTACCCATCTACCACTTCTCTCTCTTAAACACACATTAAAGTGATTATAGATAAATATTGAAAAGAATAGACCCTAACAGTGAGTGTAAAAGAAAGAGAATCATTGGTTGAACATACAGTTTCACTAAATTCTGAGATATGGCTAACACAGCTAATAGAAGAGAGTAAGTAGTAGCCAAGGAAAAGATGTAGGGGAGGAAGAAGCAAATCTGACAGTAAGATGTCAGAAATTCTTGACTTGTTGTTAGTGTATTGCAGATCTATGGAAAGAGGAAGGCAAAGCAAGGAAGTGATTAAAAATATCCATGGGGTCAACATTCCAGTTTATTCTTCAACCCCCCCCCCCCACCTTATATCCGTAATGCAGTAATTTCTCCCAAAAAAATCTGCAGGGCTCTTTCCTGAAAAAAATAAAACTACCTACTTGGGAATTATGGTAATTAGGACTGGTGTTGGCACTCTCCTCTTTCTGGTATGTGCATGAGACACAGGTTGGTCTGATCCCCAACCTCTCATCCTAAAGCAAAGACTGCATTTTATACACATAATGGCTTTCTGGTGTGTCTGCAGTACATGAGAGAAACTTCTCAGCCAACTGAAACTCATAGATACAATACAAAAGAAGAGACAACCACAACAACTGCCTGGGAAAATCATGCAAGGATTATTCTCTACATACAGTTGACTCAAGTCTTGAAAAAATAAGGTAAGACACTCTTTTAAGTTCAAAATGGACTACTAACATCTCCATATCTTTTGTGAATGTAGACAGCCAATAAAACAAAAAAGTCGAGCCAAGCCCTGATTCATAGTGTTTGCCAATTTCTGTGGTATACACGCTCCTGCCATTAGGGATTTTGAACTAGCATTGTGACATCATGGAACACGAAGCTGGGAAAGACATCATTAAATGGTATTCAAAATATAGAAATACTACATATAAGTAACCTCAATGGCATCAATAAAAGTAAAATGTAGTAAAAAACTTACATGATGAGTCTTTAGTATATTTTACTTATAGACTTCTAAATGTTTAATAATGACCATGTTTAACAACTAGCTCACAAAAGTCTGAATAATTTTACAAGTGGCTTTTGTGAGCAATTATAAACCAGGTCCCACCAACCACTGCAACTTCCTAACTTAACTCTGCTGGTAACTCTTCCAGGATCATTCTTTCCCCAACACTTTCAGTACGTTGTTCAACCTCCATTTCTTAATAAGACCTGCTCTGATTACAGTAATATTTCATACTGCAACTTGATACCTCCCCCTTGCATATTCTTTTCTACCTACTGCACTCCACTTATTCTTTATTTCTCACATTGAATATAATTCGTTATATAACGAAATATATGTTATTTATTTATTAGTTTTATTTATGTTTTCACCTGTCTACCCCATCTAAAATATAAGCTCAATGGGGACATGAATCTTTGTTCCTTTTTTCAGGATTGTAGACATAATCTTAATCAGAGATTCCATTTTTAGTTTCAACTCATGTTACTTCTTTAGTGAATGCTTAAAAATCCCAAACACTCCCACAGGGCACTTAAATCATTCTTCCTGATTCTGCTTGTCAATATGCCTTGTCTGTTCTGTCAAAACAAGGTTGGGGGGCACCTGGGTGGCTCAGTCGGTTAAGCCTCCGACTTTGGCTCAGGTCATGATCTAACGGTTCATGGGTTCTAGCCCCGCGTCGGTCTCTCTGATGACAGCTAGCTCAGAGCCTGGAGCCTGTTTCAGATTCTGTCTCCCTCTCTCTCTGACCCTCCCCTGTTCACACTGTTTCTCTCTCTCTCAGAAATAATTAAAAATATTTTTAAAAAAACAGGTGGTTAAAAAGATTTAATACTCCATCAAATTATTTTTATGAACTTTTTGAGAATAAAATATCGAACTAACTGTTCTTGGGGAGACTGTATGTCAAACAGCTCTGGTCATGTCAATACAATTTATGCTTTCATAGATATCAGTTAAAATTAATATAATCATAATATGTAGCTATAATCAGATTTATCATCCAAACAAAAGGCAGTTAATAATTCTTACATATACAGTTATTCTTATCAGAATTCTTATTTGCTTGACCAGATGTGGTCAGAGATGATGAATGTGCATTTGTAACTCAACTAGGTTGGTTCTGTATTAAAATTTGGAGCTAATATATTCCTTGCAAAAACATAGTGTAAGTTGTAGGGGTATGTGAATCCTATCACCTATTCATTGAGAATGTTTTTGAATCCACAAATGTTAATGATTACTCATTTACCATAGAGCTTAATGACCTTTAGTTTGAAAGAATCACTTAGTTGGTGTAAAAACAACCTTAAATATCTTCAGGAGACTGAAAGTCAACATGGTCAGATAATTAAGCTTGCCATGTACTAAGCAGTATGTGCTATACGTTGATAATTTATTTTAATTGAAAGTTTTATTTTGTCTTTTAAAAAGTGTACAATTAAGGGCACCTGGGTGGCTCAGTTGGTTAAGCATCCGACTTCAGCTCAGGACATGATCTCAAGGTTTGTGGGTTCGAGACCCACATAGGGCACTGTGCTGAAAGCTCAGAGCCTGATTCAGATTCAATGTCTCCCTCTCTCTCTGCCCCTCCCCACTCATTCTCTGTCTCTCAAAACTGAATAAATGCTAAGAAAAAAAATTTTTTTAAGTGTACAATTAAATAGTTTTTAGTGTATTCACAATATTGTACAACTATCATCTGTATGTAATTTCAGAATACGTTCATTAACACCAAAACAAACCATGTACTGAGTAGTAGCCACTCCCTAGTCCTCCCTTCTCCTAGTCCCTGGCAAGCATGAATGTACTTCCTGCCACTATTGACTGATCCATTTTGGATATGTCATATGAATTGAATCATACAATATATGGCATTTTGTGCCAGGCTTGTTTAATTTAGCAGAATATCTTCAAGGTTCATCCACACTGTAGAACATACTACTGCATTTCACTCCTAACTCCCTTTTGAAAGCCTTTATAGAAATACAGTTTGTATACCAGACAATTCACAAATTTAAAGTGTAAAATTCAATGGCTCTTAGCTTCTATAGACAATTGAATATCATCATGAAAATCAATTCTAGAACATTTTCATTGTTCCAAAAAGGAACACTGCTTCCCTTAACCATAACTCCACAAACTCCCATCCCCCTCCCCAACCAGTGCTGAACAACTACTAGTATATTTTTATCTCTATAAATTTGCTTATTCTGCATTTTTCATAAAAAGGAACCATATAATATATGCTTCTTTGTGACTAGCTTCTTTTATTTACCATATTATTTTCAAGGTTCATCTATTTTATGGCAGGTTCATTCAATGATACATTCCTTTTAATCAGTAACTAATATTCCATTGTCTGGATACACTGTATTCTGTTAACCAGTTTATCAGTTGATAGATATTAGTTGTTTCCACCTTTTGGCTGTTATGAAGAGTGCTGCTGTGAACCTTTATGTACCAGAAAGTGTTTATATAAACATGTTTTTTCATTTCCCTTGGGTATACATCTAGCAATGGAGGTGCTGAGTCATATAGCAACTCTATGTTTAACCACATAATGAACTGCCACGCTTGTTCCCAAGTGTCTGTATCATGAGCAATGAATGAATGTCCCAAATTTTCCACATACTTTTCAACACTTGTATGTCTTTTAAGTTTTAGTTAACTTAGTAGGTATAAATTGGTATCTTATTGTGCTTTTCATTTACTTTTCATTAATAATATGTTGCATAATTCTAATATGATTATTGATCATTCATATATATATCTTATTTGATGAAATATCAAGATCCTGTAGTCTTTTAAAAATTGGTTTATATATCTCCTTATTGTGAAATATAAGTGTTCTTTATGTATTCTGTTTTCTTCTTAAGTGTCCTTTATGTATTCTGATACAAGACTTAACAGATATATGATTTTAAAATATTTTGTTTCTTTTTTGGGTTGTCTTTTCACCTTCCTCTCAGTGTACTTTGAAACACAAAAGGTTTCTTTTCAGAGGAAAAGATTTAAGCTTTTCACCATTGAGTATAATAATGTTAGCTGTGGGTTTGTCATATACGGTCTTTATCAAGTTGAGCTGTGTCTCTTCTAAATTCAATTTGTTGAGAGTTTTTAATCATGAATGGATGTTATTTTGTTTAATGCCTTTTTGCACCTATTGAGGTGATCATATGGTTTTACCCTTCATTTTGTTCATATGCTGTATCACATTGATTAATTTGCAGATATTGAATTATCTTTGCATCCCTGAAATAAATCTCATTTGATGGTGGTGAATGATCCTTTTACAGTATTGTTGGATTTGGTTTGATAATATTTTATTGAGGGTTTTGGCATCTATGTTTATCAGGGATATTGGTATGTAATTTTCTTTTCTTACTGCGTAGTGTTTGTGTCTGGTTTGGATATCATGGTGATGCTGTCCTAATAGAATAAATTTGAAAGCATTCCTTCCTCTTCTGTTTTTGGAATAGTTTGACAATAGGCATTAACTCTTTAAGTATTTGGTAGTATCCACTTGTGAAGCCATCTGGTCCTGGACTTCTGTTGGGTGTTCTTTGATTATGATTCAGTTCATTACTGGTAATTTGTCTGTTCAGATTTTCTATTTCTTCATGATTCAGTGTTGGAAGATTGTATTGTTGGTTATAAATTCCCCCATTCCATTTCTTCTTTTATTTTTTCTTATCTCCTTTTTTATTAATGAGTCTGTTTAAAAGTTTATCAGCTGTATTTATCTTTTCAAAAAATAAGTTATTGATTTCATTGATCTATTTTTTTGGCTCTATTTCATTTTTATCTACTCTGATCTTCCTTACTTCTATTAAGTTTGAGCTTGTTTGCTCTACTGTTTCTAGGTCCCTAAAGGGTCAGTTTAGGTTGTTTGAGATTTTTCTTGTTTGTATTTGTTTTTGTTTTTGTTTTTGAGGTAAGTCTGAACTGCTATAAACTTCCCTTTAAAAACTGCTGTTTCTGTGTCCCAAGGAGTTTGAACCATGGTGTCTCCATTTTCATTTGTCTCTAGGTGTTTTTTTTTATTTCCTCTTTGATATCTTTGTTGACCCATTGGGTGTTTAGTAGCTTATTGTTTAGTCTCCACGTGTTTGTGTTTTTTCCCAGTTTATATTCTTGTTATTGATCTCTAGTTTCATACTGTTGTGGTTGGAAAAGATGCTTGACATGATTTCAGTCCTGAAATCAGTCTTGATATATCCTGAAGAATGTTCCATGTGTACCTGGAAATAATGTGTGTTTTGCTATGTTTGAATAGAATGTTCTGTGAATATCTGTCAAGTTCATAAGTACTGCTGCTCCAACTTTTTTGGATTTTCATCTGCATGGAATACATTTGTTCGTCACTTTCATTCTGTATGTGTCATTGCATCTGAGGTGAGTTTCTTATAGGCAGTATATAGGCTGCTCCTGTCTTTTTATCCATTCAGCCACTGTATGTGTTTTAATTAAAAAATTGAGTCCATTTATATTGAAAGTGATTATTGATAGAGAAGTGATTATTACCATTTTGTTTATTGTTTTTGGCCATTTTTGTAGTTCCTCTCTGTTCCTTTCTTTTTCTCTTCCCCCCCTTCTTTGTGGTTTGATAACTTTCTTTAATGGCATGCTTATAATTTTTTCTCTTTATCTTTTGTGTATCTACCATAGGTTTGTGCTTTGTGGTTATTATAGGGCTTCATATAACAATTATATCTATAACAATCTATTTTAAGTTGATAAGAACTTAAATTTGATCTCGTTTTAAAGCTGAACATTTTTATTCTCCCCCCCCAAATTTTATATTTTTGATGTCACACATCACATTTGCTATATTTTAATCAAGTGTATCACTATCCCTTAACTAATTAATGTAATCATATTTTTGTTACTTTTGTCTTTTAAACTTCCACACTAGCTTTATAAATGATTAATTTACTATATTTACTGTATGTTTATGTTTCTAGTAATATTTATTGTTTTCTATGTGTTACTCTTTTTTAGTTTATTTGTTTATTTTGAGATAGAGAAAGAGAGAGAGTGCAAGCAAGTGAAGGGACAGAGAGAGAGGGAGACAGTGAGAATCCCAAGCAGGCTCCATACTGTCAGTACAGAGCCCAATGCAGGGCTTGATCCCATAAACTGTGAGATCAGAGGTGAAATCAAGAGTCAGATGCTTAACTGACTGAGCCACCCAGCCACCCCTCTCTGTGTTCTTGTTTCTAATTAGTGCTTTCTTCTCAGCTTAAGGACATCCCTTTAAACATTTCTTATAAGGCTAGTTTAGTAGTGATGAATTCCTTTAGCTTTTTCTTGTGTGGAAAGCTCTTTCCTTCAATCTGAATAATAAGTTTGTCAGATAGAGTAATCTTGGTTGAAGTGTTTGTTTGTTTGTTTGTTCTTTGTTTCAGCAGTTTGAATATATCTACCCACTCCTTTATGGCTTGCAAAGTTTCTGCTAAAAAACCTACCAGTATCTTATGGGGTTCCCTTGTACACAACAGTTTTTCTCTTGCTTCTTTAGTTTTATACTTTAACTTTTGATATTTTAATTCTAATGTGTCTTGATACAGGTCTCTTTGGGTTCATCTTATTTGGAACTCTCCAGAATTCCTGGATCTGGATGTCTGTTTCCTTCTCCAAGTTAGGGAAGTTTATAGCCATTATTTCTTCAAGTAATATTTCCACCCCTTTCTCTTTTCCTTCTGGAGCCTTATAATGTGAAGGTTAAAACATTTGATGTTGTTCCTTAAGTTTCTGAGCTATCTTCACTTTTCTTCATTCATTTCTTTTTCTGCTCTGAGTGGTGGATTTAACTGATTTGTTGTTAGGTCGACTGATTCTTTCTTCTGCTTCATCTAGTCTGATAATGAACCTTTCTAGTGTATTTCTTTGTTCAGTTATGTATTCTGCAACTGTGTGACTTCTATTTGGTACTTTCTTATATTTTTCATCTTTTGCTAAAGATATCACTGAGGTCATCTATTTTTTACCCCAGTTTGGTAAGCATCTTTAGGACCATTACTTTGACCTCTTTATTAGGCAAATTACTTATCTACATTTCATTAAGGTTTTTTGTTTGGTTGGTTTTTTCTCCTGGAGGCTTATTTTGTCCTTTGGTTTGGAACATATTTCCCTGTTTTATTTTATTTTATTATTTAATTTGCTTGACTCTGTGTGTTGGTATCTATACAGTAGATGAAAGAGCCACCTCTCCGGTCTTAAAGGAGTGGCCTCATATAGGAAATGAACCTTGTTGTTCAACACTTCTCACTTCTTGGCTGTCTCTCAAACCTGTGTGCTTTTCAAAGCAGCCTATTACATTTTCAGCAGCTGCCAGTATTTGAGGATGTGCCAAGACCTGTCAGTGTCCCAAAGGAGAAGATTTCAGAACATAAATTCAGGTTGACTGGAAACCACATCCTCAGGCAGCAGTTTTTAAAAGTATGGTGATATACACAGTCCTATGGAACCATAAACATAAGCTGTGCTAGGTCACCAGATCCAGGAAATCTGGAGAAATCCCCGGTGGGAAGCAGTCACAAAAGTCAGGGCTCCAAAGAAGTATAGAAACTCTTTTCTTGGAAATACCAGGGATCTGGAGTAAGGCAGAAGGGGAGCACCAGTATGCCATCCACAGCCTGTTTCTTGACAGCACTTAGTAGACCACTAATGTTTGCCAAACCTGAAGCCTACTCATTAGACTGAAGCTCTAGGATAAGCAAAGAGGCTTCCTTCTCAGAAAGAGTTGGGGGAGGGGTGCCTCAGTCTGGCATCTGTGCAGTACCCTGGGGTGGTAGCCTGTCAAGAATCATCTCTCCAATTTCCACAGTGCTAGGGGACCCAGAGATGTAAGGCCCACTTGCCACAGGTGATAAAGGGTCACCCTTTGGGTAGCAGCTGCAAAAATGGGGGCACCAAACACAGCTTTACATGTGTCTAGGAGACATTGGTACTCTTCAGCGAGGTACAGGTATGCAAGAAAATAGCATTCACCCTCTGAGGTCTCTGGAAAGGATTACAGTCAGCCCCTAGATATGTTTTTAATCAGAAGCTTGCCCCTCAGGCCACAGTCATGATGATGATTAGCTGATAGGTCTCTTTCACAGAAAGACCTTATGGGTCTATTGCTTCTACCACTCCCTGGGGAGTGGTAGCTGTTTAAGGACTCTTTTCTCCATTAATTACATTTCAGTAAGACCCACAAGCAAAAGCCCCACTGAACACCAGAGCCAGATGTGAATATGTTCTCTGACAGCAGTCATAAAAATCAGGTTTGCCAGACAGGGATATAAGCTCCTATCTGGGTGACACCAGTTTTTACTGTCCCATGGGACCAGGAACATAAGCTGTCTTGGCCTCCAGAGCCAGGCAGTCAAGAGGTGCCTTCTAGGCAGCAGCCACAAAAAGCAGGAGACCAGACATGTGTAAGCCTGGAAGATACTGGTATGCTGGAGCAATGGGAGAGTGCAAAGATGGAAGCTGCCAGTTTCTGTCCCAGCAGGCTCTGAGATGTGTGTGTTAAATATACACTCAAACCACAGGCCAACACTTTACTATAAGCAGGAGGTCATCCTTCACTCTAAGTTTGAGCATCATCAGCTTCCTCTGAGCTGGGCTCTGGGGCAGAGTCCTGGCACTTGAGCCCTTTAAGAGCCATTTCTCACAACATGAGTCTTGTGGGTCTTGGGACATGAGCCCCATAAGTTTTCAAAGTTGGATATTTTTGAGCGGAAGGTGGCTCTACTGTCTCAGGAGCGTATCTTAAAAGTTGGGATGGCTGATGTGGTGTTCAGATGCTTTACTCCTCATGGAGCACATCCAGGTTTTAAGTTCTATCCCAGGTGTAGGTCTCTGAACCTGGGGTGGATTTTATGGCAAGATTGTGTCCCAGTCTCTCCTACCTCTTCAATGTGGTTTTCTTCTCATTTTCCTGATATGTAGTCATCACTCAGTCATCACTGATATGTAGTGAAGCCAGGCTTCACATTTTTTTTTAAGAGGAAATTATTCCATATGTAGCTGTAGACTCATTGTGTCCATGGGGGGATCTTTCTACATCATCATCTTGAACTGGAACCTCTAATAGGTTTTTTTTTTTTTCCCCATTGGAGTATAGTTGAGACACAATGTTACAAGAGTTTCAGGTGTACAGCATAGTGATTCCACAAGTCTACTCATTATTCCTAAAAGGTTTTAATTTTGATGAATACATTTTATCCATTTTTTCTTTATTACTTCTGCTTGTGGTGTCATACCTGAGAACATTGTCTAATCCAAGGTCACAAAGATTTACTATGTTTACCTTTAAGAGATTATTGTTTTTGCTTTTATATTCAGATCTGAATAATTCTGAGGTCATTTTTGTATAAGATTTGAAGTTTATATGTATCTATATACACCAATGGCTTTATTTTACTCCTCTCTTATTTTCCCCTATTCCTTCCATTTTTACAATTTACATGTATCCTTTATGTCTGAGCATATTACATTTCCATTTTATTCTTCCATGTTTACATACCTTTGAGTGTTATATCCAAAATTAAGTATTCATTTTTTCCACTGGTGACTTTGCCAGTTTCCTCAGCCGTCTCTTAGAGGGAAAAGATTTATGTACTAGTAACTTCTGCAAAAATCATACCTGAAAAAAATATTCATAGATTCCTAATGGTTTATAACTGTATTTTCATTCCCATAGCCTCATTTTGTAAGGAAAACTGAGTTGAATACAAAATAATTAGATAATTTTTATTGAGTTTCTCGAAAATATTTCTCTTTTGTATTGCTTTCTATATTTTTGTTGATGAGTCTAATTTCAGCCTAATTTTCTTTCATTTGTAAACAATTTGATTTTTTTGGCTGAAGTTCAGAGGATTGGTTATTCATCTTTAAAGTCCGATAATTGAATTAGGAGACATCTAGGAGTTGATAATAATTCAGGTTTCTTATTAGGAAACTTTTCTTCAATTATAGTTTTAAAATTGGTTCAGTTTAGAGGCACCAGGGTAGCTCAGTCAGTTAAGCGTCCAACTTTGTCTCAGGACGTGATCTCACGGCTTATGAGTTCAAGCCCCGCATCGGGCTCTGTGCTGACAGCTCAGAGTCTGGAGCCTGCTTCAGATTCTATGTCTCCCTCTCTCTAGCCCCACCCCCCACGCTTGTGTTTTGTCTCTCAAAACTGAATAAACATTAAAAATTAATTAATTTATTTATTTATTGTATTTGTTCAGTTTCTATATTTTCTTTTCGTATTTCATATTTCTATATTTATTTTCATATATATATATAATCTGCTTCCCCTATCACTTTATCACTTTCGTTAGACTTTTCTAATTTTGTATGTATTTTGATTTCATTTTCTTTGCTCTTTTTATTCCCCTTATTTATACTCTTATTGAACTTTCAATTGTACTATTTTCCCTTGAGCATCTTGTAACTTTTTCTTTTCTTCTGGGATGAGTTTGTTTGTTTATCTATCCATCTATTTTAGAGTTAGCCATTATTTAACATATCTTCTGGTTATGAATTTTCAAGTTTCTGATTAACAGCATTCATACTTTTTCTGATTGTTTGAAACAATCATACTTCAGGGTCCTTTCTTGAGCTGCATCCAACCTTCCTTCCATCTTGTGATCAAAGGCAACTGCCTCTTCCATGTTGCCTATCCCATTCTTCAAAGCCAAGAAACAATTTTCCTCAGGACTGTCTCCTCTCCAGTAGACAGTGCTCTGATACTCCTCATTTCAGAACTATTCTTCATGTTTATCCACTCATTGGGTTTCTTTTCTTATAAGGATCAATCATAATTGATGTCATTTGTATTCTCCTATGAGGACTCCATACATCTGCTGTCTTCTGTGCAATCCACACCTGATGTGCCACAAATGCATAGACTTCATATCCAACTCTAATAGTCTGGCGTATTTATTTGCCCACTAGAATATAACTGGAAGTTCTAGTGTTTTTGTCCTCTAGTTATCTGTGAACATGCACTCTGGGATATTTTATTTTCATAGTTAGTCTATTTGAGATATTTAATGATATGCAGTAAGATTTGAAATTAAGGGACCACCATCTTTTCAAAATCCTTCTTCATAAGGAATTTCTAAAATAATAAAAATATTTATTTTGGTTTTTTATGGTTTTTATAGTAAATTCTAAATTGATGATTAACGAGTTAATAAGATAGGAAGAAGGAGAAAGAGAAGATGAAGGTGGAGGAGGAGGAGAAGGAGGAGAAAGAGAAAATATACAGAGCCTTATTTTTAAATTTACCACAGTGCTTTAAGAACTTTAAAAAAATCTTAAATAGGTATTTAACAAGGCTGTGACTAGTTATTATGACTTGATGAAAGTCAGATAAAGTCAATAGAATTATTGACATGCTGTTTGATCTAACTTCATGTGGTCCATTAGGTTGTATTAAACAGCACATTGTAGCTTGTCAGAGAAAATAAAAAGAGAAGGAAAAGGAAGCCATGCTAGTCCAGGAAAATGTTCACATTGTAATTTATTGATTTAAGTGAATTGTCATTTGATTGTCAGATTGAATAGATAATTTATCATATTTTTGACCCTTCTCAGCCTGTCCCTCAATACCATTTTATAAGATGTTCATATCTAGACATCTTGGCTAATGCATCCTTAATTATTACTCCAAGATTATCACAGCATTTAGATGGTTAATATTTAATTCGATGTACTGATCTTTCAACAAAAATTACTTAACAAATATTGAATAAATACAAGTAAAATGTAGGTGTCATCAAAGAAAACACCTTGTCATTTTCTTTGGAGATTGGCACTTCTAACAAAAGTGATCAGCCCATTCCACTTTGTCATTATGTCAACATGTGCTACTAATTTCAAAGGTCTTGTCTGCAATAAGGTAGTAATCTGAAACTTCAAGGCATATAACACCTATCAAAGGCAAAGATATTTAAAATCTACATTCAGATATGCTCTGAAACCAGTGCAAAGTATTATAGGTCAGCCATGTCTCAGTTCAGTGAAGCATAATTAGCTTGAATCCACTGATATGGATTGGATATAAAGAACATTATATTTGGGTTCTCTTTCAAAAGCTGTACATTGAAGGAATCCAATTAGAATGTTTTCACTTGTTACCATTAATATTTAAAGGTAAAAAGTATCTGGACATACAAAAAAATTACAAGGAAAAATATTTACTAAGCTAAAATCTGTTTCTGAGAAAACTAATGATGGTTGACCAGGGTGGTATGTTCTTCACCCTGGTTAGGCACAACATGATTAGAAAAGTTGTTCTAACCTCAAGCTTCTTCTTTCATTTTCTATTTAATTCAATAGTTTTGACCAGAAGACCTCATTATCATAACCTATGAAGATTTTTAAAAATATATATGAAAAGTCCGAACAACCTTTTGGAGAGCAATCTGTCACTATCAACATATACATTATGGCCTGGAACCCAGTAATTCTATGTCTACAAATTTGCATGACAGGTATACATATAGATGCATATTTGCATATTTGTAGACAAATATTTAGAAACTAGAAAATAAATATCAATAAGAGATTGGTTAATTCTCTTTAGAGAGAGTGAGAAAACCAACATAAAGATATGTTTTTGGGGTGACTGGATGACTCAGTCGGTTAAGTGTCCGACTCTAGGTTTAGGCTCAGGTCATGATCTCATGGCTTCGTGGGTTTGATCCCCACATCAGGCTCAGTGCTGGCAGAACAGAGCCTGCTTGGGATTCTCTCTCTCCTTCTCTAGCTGCCCTTCCCCCACTCGTGCTGTCTGTCTCTCTCAAAATAAGTAAATTAATTAAATAAATATGTTTTCAATTTATGTGATAAAACAGGTTGCAAATCAGTATATATGGTGTAATGCCTTTTATGTAACTATATATGTGGCTGTAAATGTATTCACATCCATATATGCATATATACACACACATGCATATGTAATAAAAATATACAGCATACATACAAAAAAGTAACAGAATAGGAAGATGAATTCAGGAGACATTTGATATCCTGTATGTTACACATTTTTTAAAATGAAGAACATATATTTCTTCTCTAATGTTGATAACAATATTTAGTAATAGTACTTGAATTCAATGCCCAGAGATTCTTTTCTGGTTCAATGACCTAAGGCATGACTCAAGCACTTCTACAATATTAGAATCCCACATCCAGGGGTACCTGGGTGGCTCCGTTGGTTAAGTGTCTAACTTTTGACTTCAGCTCAGGTCATGATTTCATGGGTTTGAGCCCCACATCGGGCTCTGTACTGACAATGCAGAACCTGTTTGGGATTCTCTCTCTGCCTCCTTATCTGCCCCTTGCCTGCTTGCGTGCTCTGTCTCTCTCTCTCTCAAAGTAAAAAAAAAAAAAAAGGAATCTCATAGCTGGATTTTTATGTGCACCACCCTTACTTTCTGAGCACTTTTTATTTGCTAACCACACCAGCACTGGTTATCCAAATGTTGATCAAAACCAGACATAATATTCACAGATGAAGCTCATAGCCTAGGGGAGTATATTATCCAGTTCATGCTGTAACAAACCAACCCCCTAATATCTAGGATTTGCAACCACAAGAAATTCCAGCAGCCAGTAGGATGGCTCTTAGACCCAGGCTGAAGGAGCCACAGCTATCTACAGTCCACTCTTCTCAATGACAGATGCCAGGAGCATAAGTTAAGACAAGCAGAAATAGGCAAGATCAACTGGAGCCTTTGCTCCTTTTCACCCAGAATTAAAACTATAGTTCCTCCTTTCACTAACAAGATTCTACATGACATGTTCATCACATGCATTATTATCTATCTCCCCCTTCCTCTCTCTGCTGTCATTACTTTGGCCTTTGGTTATTCTTTAGACACTGCAGACATGCTCATGTTGCCACATATCTGAAGCTACTGTTTTTTTTTTTTTCTACGTGAGACAATTTACTCATTATTTGCAAAGGAAATTCAAGTTGAGAGAAGAATCTTTGAATCTCTATTATTCAATATTAATTTTTACCTGTTTATCTGAAGTCCTACAGAAATGATTTTGGGGGTTACAATAGAATGGATGCTTTATGGATTAATCAATAAAATGAGTTACTCTGCAAAATTTCATTTACTCACATCCAAAAGAAATTACATTCACATAATATATTCCTGGCTGATGTTTAGGATTTCTGAAGAGTGACTATTGGTTTATTGTACAGACATTATTTGAATTTTAAATCAACTAATGTCTTGCCACAAAAATAAATAAATAAATAAAAGTAAAAAAAATAAACAACCTTGAAAAGTATAACTATGGCATACATATTATCTTCTTTATCATAGGGAATAATGGGACAGCTTAAAATTGTTTCAGCCTCGTGACAAAGATGGGAGAATCACTTTATGGTCTCTAATTATACTCTCTGGAACAGACATGTACATTCTCCCTGAAATATTCTAGTTTCTGCAAAGTCTTTGCTTGAATCTTTTAAGTACATTTCCAGTAGGGTTGAATAGTTAAGTGCACCTCATTTTGCATTTTCTTGCCTGTGATATTTACATGACAATGGTGAAGTAAGATACAACCAGCATAGTACAGCTTGTCCCAAATATCAGTTCATTTCAAAAACTCAAGCGCCTTATAATTAAAGTAGGCAATAGCACTGGTCATTGATCATCCCCTCTCAACTCTTTTTTAGCCTGTTCCTATATCATCTGGCCTTTGGATATGGTCAAAAGAGAGCATTGGCCAAAGGTCAGAGGGCAGGAGGAGAAAACGTTCTGTGTTCCTCAGGTGCCTCTTGCAATTTAGCAGTAGCTACTTGTCTCCATCTACAGTGAGAGCTCCTGTTGGGCGGCCCTCTCTTATAGCTGCAGTTTTTACAGGCTCTGGCGACCACTTCCCCCTTCTCTCTCTCTCTCTAATAAGATTTACATTCTATTTTTTAAATTTTTTAAATGTTTATTATTATTGAGAGACAGATAATTATGTGTGAGAGAGTGGGGGAGGGGCAGAGAGAGTATCTGATATGGAGCTTGAACTTACAAACCCGTAAGATCGTGACCTGAACCGAAGTCAGATGCTTAACTGACAGAGCCACCCAGGTGAAGCTTCAACTGCCCCTTTCACCTCAGTTTTGAGGTGGCAATGGCTTTATAGTCTTGTATTCCTTTGTGCTTCACCTTTTCCTGTGGGTTCCCTTAACTCAGCCTCTAGCTTTCCTAATAATGCCTTCTTTAAACTCGTTCAGTAGTGATCCTGCTCACTGGGCCATTTGTTTCCTGTCCAGGACCATGACTCATACAGTCATCTGTCATGCTCTGTGTCCCGCAAAAGTATTCCAATAAAAGTGGCAAGGATGAGAATAAATTATAGTTTTCCAACTGGCAAGTCTATTTCAAATCATAAAAATGGGATTCATCTAATCCATTCTTACTAGTAGACTTATACGTAGTGTTCTTCTGAGAACTGGGCCGACCTTAGTCTTGCTAATCCTCTTCCTCAGTCTGGTTCCCCGCCCTTCAACTCCCCATACCTCTTAGAACCTGATGTTCATTAAGGGAAACCATGTGGCTCACCTACTTGCTTAGATGTTTTGGCATATTTGGGATAAACTATTTACAAAATCTTTCTGGCTAGGCAAATAATTTTTCCTATGGTTATTTAAAAACACTAGTTCCCTTTTTAATGACATAAGTAATATGTGAATAAATTATTATTTCAAAATGATGTGAAGATATTATTTGAAATAATATAAAGCATACAGAGTAGAATATAAAAAGCCCTCTGTTACCTCTCAATCTTACTTCAGTCCACAGAAATAACTGCTCTTTGACAACAGCTATTCCTCCTTACAGTTTGTATTTATCTAATTTTTGTTTTTAACGTCAACAGAACATTTTGCATGTATACTTATGTGTCAAATGTGTATTACATATATGTCTTATATGTGGATATTACATAAAGGCATGCCTCTCTATGTATATTGCTCTATGTCATATAGATATTATCATATAAAAGGGAAATCTCTGTATCTCAATCCATCTGTCTGTCTAGTCTATCTATAGATGGCTTGGGCCACTGTCCAAGTCTCTACCTAATATTATAATCTGTAAATGCTGCATAATATTCCACAGAATTAATTTATTTTCTCACTGTTGCAAACAATGCAGTAATAAACAACTCTCTCATAGATGTTTACGTGTACTCTTACTTTGGGGTAGATCTCTGAAAGTAGATGATTGAGTTGAAAAATTTGTTCTTTAAAATTTTTACTAGATACCATCAAATTGCCATACCAAGTAGCAGTAACTCCCCTCTCCCCTCTGCCCTTGAAAACCACCAATCTGTTTTTTTGGTCTCTGTATATTTGCTTATTCGGGACATTCCATGTGAATGGAAGCATACACTTAGCATATGTTTTTAGGTTCATCATGTTGTAGGATGTGCCAATACTGCATTACTTTTTGTTGCTGAATAATTTTCCATTATATGGACATACCCCATGTTTATTTATTCATCTGTTGGTAGAAATTTGCGTTGTTTCTACTTTTTGACTATTTCTTTAACTTTTTTTTTCTATTCTGATAATATTGCAATGATGACAAGATCTCAAAATAAAGGACTAACATAGGTAGTAGAAATTTAGACCAGAGAAGAAAACTCAGGAGAGGGGTGTGGTGTTTTTTTAAAAAAAAAATTTAGTGTTTATTTTTGAGAGAGAGAGAAACAGAGCATGAGCAGGCAAGGGGCAGAGAGAGGGGGAGACACAGAATCTGAAGCAGGCTCAAGGCTCCAAGTTGTCAGCACAGAGCCTGGCATGGGGCTCAAACCCATGAACCATAAGATGATGACCTGAGCCGAAGTCTGAGAGTTAACTGACTGAGCCGCCCAGGCACCCTGGCTGTGGTGTTTTTAATTGGACAGTCTTCACCCATACATTCTATGCTTAATTGTTCAACATTATAAAAAAAATCTGAAACAAAAAAGCAAATGAAAAGAATATCCTTTATATGTGTTATAGATGTTCAGGTATAGATGTGAAACCATATACATGTTAAACTTCTTGACACAGAAAAAACCTTGTTTCTTATTTTCCAGAAGCTATCTTCCTTGGTTTTTCTTTTCCATTTTAATGTGATGGGGATGGGGAGCAAGAGATATAGACTGAATATATTTTTCTTTTTAATAACGCCACTATGACCGTCCATGTGTGAGTTTCTGTATAGACATGTTTATACTTTTCTTGGGCATATAAGAGTAGACTTGCTGGGTCATATGGTAACTGTAATGTTTAACATTTTGAGAAACTTTTCCAAGAATATTCAACAATAAATTTGGTTATAATTGTGCTAGTTACATTTGCTATAGATCACTAGGCCTATAAGGTAGGTAAAGCTTTATAAAAATGATAAATATTTTGTCTGTGTTATTAAGAGGTTATACTTGTGGTGAAAATGTAGTTTGCTCTTCCAAAAATATGTTTAGAAACCATAAAGAGAAAATTGGGGAAAAAACATAATCTTTGTTTTGAACCAGTTCAATTTAGTTTATGGTCCAGGTTGAATGACTATTAGAAATGTTTACATCTTGAATTCCAAAGCTGTATAGATCTTAGAAATCACTATTTCAAATGGCTTTATTTTGCATTTGAGGAAATAATATAATTATTGTTCAAATATGACAAACTTAGGGACAAAATTTGGGTTTCATATTATGGCAATCTCATATTTATTGTAGGTACTATATGATTTTTTTTGCTGTATATTTGTTTTTGCTTATTTGGGGATTGTTTGTTCAAAATTAATATCCACCTTTCTTATGGTAACGAGACAGTTTGGGGGTACACAAAGATTTTCCAACAAAGCCTGGCCTGTTTGGTTTTGGATAAAATACTATGTACACATAATGGACATGATAAAATGATGGATGATGATAAAATGATATATAATGATCTTTGATTTTTAAGTGGAAATTTTAGTTTATACCTATCTAAAAAATGTGTTCAATATAATAGAGTTCCTATATGCTCACAACCATGATACATGGTGACTTTAAATCTTTTCAATCTCTATTTCATTTATTTTTTAACAAGTTAGGCCAGAGATATTACTGTGTTTATGTTTTAGGGAGAAACTACATGGTGGCTGATCATGAGTGGTGATTGACTTGTATAAAGTCAAGTGGTAAGCACTGTAGTTTGAATCCCCATCTCCAAATTCCATATCTAGATTTTTTTATATCACTACTATAAAAATTTGAAGATAGAAAGGAAACTCACTTCCTAGATTAATTTCCCATAAAAAGTGACTTTCAATGAATTGTGAGTGCTTCCTGAGAATATTCTTGGAACCTTTTTGTACCTCTACAGATTGCCTAAGAATTATGTTCTTCATCCTGTCAGATGTGGAGCCTCTAAAAGATACCTGCTAGAATCATAGAATACATTCTAGGGCTTATCAAGGTCTTCATAGGGCTAAGTTTCCCTTCATCACAACCATGAGGGCTGGGAACACTCCTAGGTATATAATTTGGGATGAAGAAAAGTGATTTAGGGGCACCTGAATGGCTTAGTCAGTTAAGCGTCCAACTTTGGCTCAGGTTCTGATCTCACGGTTTGTGAGTTCAAGCCCCGGACTGGGCTCTGTGCTGACAGCTCAGAGCCTGGAGCCTGCTTTGGATTCTATGTCTCCCTCTCTCTCTGCCCCTCCCTTGCTCTTGCTCTGTCTTTCTCTGTCTCAAAAGTAAATATTTAAAAAATTGTTTTAATTAAAAAAAGAAAAATGCTTTAAATCAAAACTATGTCCTCCATGGTTGGGTCACAGCAATAGTTGTTCAATAATATTTTCTAAAAAGTACTGACAGTTAATATTGAAGTTTTCATGCCAGAAGCCCTTGAGCCACCAACATTCATCCATTTCTTTTCTTTTTTTTTTTAATTTTAATTCCAGTATAGTTAACATACAGTGTTAGTTTCAGGTGTGCGACATAGTGATTCAACGATTTGAAATATTTTTCTTTTTAGTAAACACTATCAACAAAAGACTTTAAAAATGCTGACTTGTAAGGTCTATAATGCAGTTCTTAAAAATTCAATATCTTCTGGGCTCTCTGAGGGCAGTACAGGCATTATTTTTTTTCCCATTATTTGAATTACTTAATTTCTCTAGTTGCCCTTCTGCCCTTTCAACCTTCCTTCAGTTTTTGTTTACTTTTGCTTTTGTGTCATATTGTCGACTTTTCTTGCATGCCTAGAGATTCCTGGTTTTCTGTTCATATTTAAGAGGAAGGCAGTTGAAGAGTTGATGCGGGTTTGGGTTTACCTAAGTGGGGATTGTTAATTGGCAGGAATACCAAAGGCAGAAGGAGATAAACTGCCGGAGTCCAGCTCTGGCCGGGTCCAGGTGTCCCTGAAGGATGGACGGTGTCGGCGAGGGAGGGAGTGAGAGAGCCCCGAGATTCTTTCTGATCACCAGGCAGGCATCTCTGTCCTGTCAGTTTTGGTGTCTTATATTGATAGGTCAAATGTTAACATGGCATCAGAAAATGGAATTTTTACAATGGATCTCTGTGATAAGATGTTTTTGGAAAATGTACAGAAACAGGTTTTACAGAAGTATTCTTGCAGAACTGCCCCAATTATAGTGAGGTTGAGTACCTAAGAAAATAACAGGGTGTTCACATTTTAATAACACTAAGATTAGGTCATAGGTTTATAGATACTCTTATACATCCTCATCATAGCTGCCAGGGTAAGGGAAGGTGTTTGTGGAATATAGGACTTAGGGAAGCAAAGGTATATGTGGTAACTTATGTTCTGCCCTAATCTGTTCCTTCTCTCTAAGTGAGGCTCTTTGTCTCCGGGCAAGACTTGATTTTCCAGTTATATGCTTTACGGCACCAGAGAGCCAACCATACCTTTAAAGAATTTAGCTCATTCCCAATACATAGAATAGCCTCTTTGAGTGCATTTACCTTTGTGTCTAGTTTTATGATTTCTTGAATAGCTAGGGCATGAGAGACATTTTTGGTTAGCTGATTTACATGTTGAGCTGTATGAACCTCTTGCACTAATGCAACCATAGAAATAGAATTGAACATGTAAAGGTCAATCTTTTATGAGTAGGGTCATTAGCCTGTTCATAGTTCAATGGAAAGTATGGAAGAAAACAGGACCTGCTGGAGACACGATGTCTGTTCCCATAATCAAAAGAAGAGGTTCCCACAATAAGTTCCTTCACAAGATGCAATCATCATACTAGGGCCACAATAAGGGGACAAGTCACTCCTGATACCGATCAACAGGTTACCTTGGGGGTCGGTGCTGAAGCAGAAATAATTGTGTGGGGGTGGATATAGGTCATCATTTGATTGGCAAGAGACCGTGCAAACTTGCCTTAACCTCCCCAGGAGCTTTCTCAACTAGTGGGCTCAGAATGGCTCCCAACAGTGAACTATTTCATTGGTTGGGAAATTTTAAGTGATTGAAGTTGGACTTCTTTGAACGAGATTACCAATGCCCATAGGAGTTGAGCATCTTCACCAGATGGTATGTTTAATTATGCCTTTTACTCTTACCTTTGGAAGAAGAGAAGATAAGCATTGTGGTTAAGCCACATCTAGTAACACCTTATTTAACATCTATTAAAATTATTTTGGGAATTGATGGGAAATATATCTCAAGAGATATAATTATAAAACTTGGACTTTGCTCTGTAATAAATGTATATTGTTTTACTGTTGTTAAAACAAAACTCATTTTATTACTGGAAACCAGCTTGTTTCTCATTTATACTATTTTGGTCTGTGGTTCTACCACTCTCCGTGTATCTCACAGTCAAATACTTTAAATTTTCCTGGCATCCTCTTCTCTTTTCTGGAATTTAGTTTAGTAATTTATCTTACATCTGTTCCTCAACTCCATTTCCCCTGGAACCAACCTTTTCCTGGTCTTCCATAAAGTTCTCTTAATAAATAAATCAGGGGCACCTGGGTGTCTCAGTTGGTTGAGTGTCTGGCTCTTGATTTCAGCTGGGGTCGAGATCCTAGGGTCATGGAATTAAGCCCCACACCAGGCCCTGTGCTGAGCATGGAGTCTGTCTAAGATTCTCTCTCTCTCTCCCTTTCTCTCTGCCCCCTACCCTCCTTTCACTCACTCTATCTCTATAATAAAAAATAATCATATTTGTCAAAAATGAGTTCACATTTAACAGATGGTGGCATGTATACTCTAGAACTAGGTAGAACTAGGTTTAAATCCTGGCTTTGTCGCTTACTATCTGCATTAAATAAGGTACTTATCCTTTCTAAATTGCTATTTCCTCTTCCATAAAGTTAAGATAATCATAATTCCTACCATATAGGGTTGTGGTGAAGGTAAAAGGCATGAAAAATGTAAGGCACTTCACCCAGTGCCTGATACACAGTAGGCACTAAAAATGTTATATATGGCTGTGTTTTATTTTATATCCATCAGTTTTTAAATTTTACATTTAATCTAACATTGTTAACACATAAAATAAGAGCTATCCTTAATTCTTTCAAGTATTTTCTCTTTTGCATAGCAAATCACTATTAAATTCTTAATTACAAATCAATGGCTTCTAGCATTTTGCTCTGTTTTTAACCACTTGGAATCTATGTGGTTAAAATCCACAGCTCATTTGCAATCTTAAAATCACAGATTTCTACAATGCCTCTTTGCATGTCAGGCTCATACTCAGAAATCTTGATTTTTTTCCAATTTCCTGGATAATAAAGCTAAGATATCTTATATTAAAGCTTCTTTAATATTAAAGGTTCTTTCCTATCTGGTCTCTACCTACTTTTTATTCTCTATTGATGCCCCATTATCTCTGTATATGAATGAAGCATTCATTCCAGCAAAATTTATCTGCTTATTGTCTGCAAGTAGATTGTTATATATTCCTGTAATTGTTCTTTTTTCCTGATGAAAGATTTAAATTGTTTCTTGAATTCTCAATTCCAGTTTCAATTCCCACCTGAAGTCTGAAATTCTTTGGTTTTTAGTTTCTGCATCATGCCCATGCAGTACTTTTATGAATCTTTTTTTTTTTACAAATATGACAAATCTTTAAAGTTAAAATCAGGTCCAAGATATAGTTCAGAATTATCAGTAAGTAGAGGGGAAATAAGGAGAGGATAACTACTTGTGATAGGGTGTTTACAAAGTTCATCCCATGGATGCAGCCAATCCAGTTGGCAAAATCTAGAATGAAGAATAACCCCACATGCAAAAGCAGTGTTATGCATATAGATATTCATGATGACTGTGTTTATAATTGCAAAAATTTCAAAATAACCTTAATGTGTAACTATAATGAGTTACTTAAGGGACACTTAGGGGGTGCCTGAGTGGCTCAGCTGGTTAAGCATTAAGCTGCAACTCAGGTCATGATCTTGCGGTTCATGGGTTTCATCTGCGTATGGAGGTCTCTGCTGTCAGTGTGGAGCCCTGCTTCCAGTCTTCTGTACCCCTCTCTCTCTCTGCCCCTCCCCTCTTGTGCATGCTCTCTCGCTCTCTTGATCTCAAAAAACAGTAAACATAAAAAAATTATAGGGGCAACTGGGTGGCTCAGTCACTTAAGCATCTACTCTTCATCTCACCTCGGTTCATAATCTCACAGTTGTGAGATCAAACCCCACATCAGGCTCTGCACTAAGTGTGGAGCCTGCTTGGGATTCTCTCTCTCTCTCCCTCTCTCTCTCTCTGTCTGTCCCTGTCTCAAAATAAATATACATTAAAAGAAAACGTTAAATAAAATAATGAGATCAAAAATCAACAATCACAGTTCATTCAGTTAGTGAATAAATATCAATTGTTACAAATTAGATAATAATCTGTCTGAAAAACATAGAGAAATGCTTCTCCTCATATTCCTTACCATTTACCAAACACTAATTCTATGCTGGATTTAAGTGGTTACACACATCCATTATTTTATTCTCTCTATATCACCTGATGAGGTTGGTATTTCTACTGTATTGCTATTTATCTATTTACAGCACTGTAACCACCACATTTGCAAACACAAACCTTGCTGACACATAGATAACAGTCACAGGCCCAATCCACCAAGTAAAACACAGAAAAGTAGAACTCTATTGCCATTTTTTTTTTTTACCTTAATTTGAGGGGACCAGTCTTCATAGGTTTTGGCTGTTATAATTACAGATAGCAGTAAGGTTGAGTTCCTATGTTATTGCCAAGGTGGGTGACTTATGTCAATATCTTGCTATGAATTCTAGCTTTCCCTAAGGGTAGTCACCAATTTGCAGAACAACTGATCTTTGTAAGGTCTAGAAATTAATACAACATGGACACTGGCCAATCAGAACAATGCCACCGCCAGTAAGAATGGATACCTGCACATGTGTAGCAACATGGATGGAACTTGAAGGTGTTATGTTGAGCGAAATAAGTCAGGCAGAGAAGGACAGATACCATATGTTTGAATGTATAGGAGGATTAGGAGTAACTTAACAGAGGACCATGGGGGAGAAGAAGGGGAAAAATAGTTGGGGAGAGGGAGGGAAGCAAACCATGAGACTCTTGAATGCTGAGAACAAACTGAGGGCAGATGGGGTGGGGGGAGGGGAAGGGAGGTGATGGGCATGGAGGAGGGCACTTGTGGGGATGAGCACTGGGTGTTATATGAAAACCAACTTGACAATAAACTATTAAAAAAAAAAAAAGAATGGATACCTGCATAAGTAGTTAAGTCATGAAGCCATATCCATGCAGTGGGTGATTACCCTCCCCTGGCATTTGGGAATTAGAAAGTTACTTGTGCTATCCTGTGTCCTTTAAGTCACGCTTCATCAGTACTATTAGACTCTTAGGAATCAACTTGTGTTTCCGGGGGTGGCTGAGTGAAGTTTTAATGAGACACTCCTTTAATACATTGAAAGCAGTTTCCTCATGAAATCCCAATAACCAAGGTAAGTAGGGTTTCCAACAAATTATACTGGGAAATCTGTACAGAGTTCTTAATGAAGTGGCAAAGATAATTACAGACTTCTAATTAACTACTTAATTGCTATGAATTAGTAAATCTCCCAGCTTGGATGGCTTTTACTCAGTTTTGTGGTTGAAAAAATACATTCTCTTCAACTTTCTTCTTATTCTTTTAGTGCAATTAACCATTTCCTTGTACCACTGACCTTTTCTAACAGATATTTAATTACTGTTAATCCTTAGCTCTTGTTTTTAATCATCAAAAAAAAAAAATTAATGGCTTTAGCAGCAGTAAGCACCTTTGCTTTGAACTGGGTCCGTGTAAATTATAGAACATTGAGTCACAGGGCCTAGAAACTAATATAGCCTATTTCTTAAATAAATGTGAAACCATTCCAAATGTCTATTACAAGAAAAAGGAAAGCATTAGCTAATGTTTTATGATACATTCTGGTCCTTGTTGTGTGTTAATGCATTTTTCCTCATCATTCCCTTCTCATTATAAAAGACAGAAGTGCATCATAATGGGACAATTGAGTTTTAATCAATAAAGGACATCATAAAGGTCAATTGACATTTAATCCAGGCCAACAAGGGGGAAAACATGAAGAATCTACTTCAAAACATTCCTTTTTACTTACTAGATTCATTCACAGAAGTTTGACAGAAAGACTCGATCCCTTTCTGTTGATTGTAGAAATAAAAAATCACTGAGTAGAAATGAAATTTTAATTCAAAGTGTTAAAGAGGAAACTAAGAAATTTTGTCATAACTAAATTACATGGATGACATGTAATATGAGTTATCACACAGTTAGTTGCCTTTAATCTTATGGTTGGGATAAAATAGTTCACTGACTCCCATTTTCTCCCACTGGTTACTTTTAACAATTATTGTTCCCACTTGCTCATTTTAATATTTTATTTGGTAAATTTATTTTTGCCTGGATGATCTAATCCAGAACAAAGGGAAAATGATAATTCCTGACACACTATGAGTGGTCTGGATGAAAATCATCCCGTAAACAATCCAAATGAGATACCTCTCAGAGTCATTTTCTAGAACTTAACAGGGAGGGTAGGAGGCGACATAAGGTGGAGAGGGGACAAAGATACATTGTGTCTGCGGAGACAGATCAGCTCAATAAAAATTAGAAGAGTCAAATATACTTAGGATTTACTTTTTTACTTTCTTGTTTATATAATATATTTGATTTGAATTCCTACATAACATAGGGAAAAATCAAAGGGGTTAGAGATGTAAGGGGGATATCAACACTCATTTTTACTCTCCATGGGAACTTGGAAAAATCATTTGACTTCTTTAGGCCTCAGATTCATCAAGGATTAATTCTACCCACCTTACAGTGCGGTTAATAAATAATACATATATATTTCTTAGTAGAGTGCTTGCCATTTTTTAGATACTAAATAAATATTGCCAACCAGTCTTACCTAAGTTCCAAATTGAACTAGATGCTTCGCTCTAAAAGCTAAACTCCATATAACTTCAGTTTTTAAAACTTCTGAGTGAGGCAGAGAGAAGCAAAATATGATGGGTTCTCACGTGACTCTGTTCCAGCATGCCTCTGGTGGGGCTCACTCACTCTCAGCTCTGCTAGGGTGTGTCCTCAACTACCACGAACTGGACTGAGCTGACAGTCATGTCACACTGAATTAATGTGCTTGCCTTGGCATTTACATGGAGCTGAGGGTTGAAAACTTCTCAAATGCGAAACTCCAGGACTTTCTCTGAGGGAGGTACTTATATTCAGAACAGCACCATAGAATGTTCTTTCCAAGGTACAGTTGCCTACTTACTCTGCATTAGCCTCATTACCCAAGCCATGACTGCCTCCCCATTGAATCAGTCTCAACCTCAGCTGTATAAACTCAAGATGGAGCTTGGGTTTGCCAAGTTGCCTTTGATGCCCTCATGCTGAAGTTGCTGGGATATAATGAACATTAAGCTGTGCAAACCTGAGGTGCAATATAGTTGCAGGTTCTAGGTTTTATAGTCATAGTGTAGCTCTCCAGCTCCTGAGGTTTACAGAGATACCTCAGGGGGAGAGCTGTAACCATATCCAAAAATGCAGTGACCTTTACAATGTGGCCGCCTATGTGAGAGGTTTGGAAAACCCAGGAAGGACTGGTTATGGCCAAATCTTTTCCTGCTTGTTCCAAGGAAGTTTAATAGATCTGGAGGGAAGTGTTCTATTTTCTAATCCTGTTAGGGGAATCAGGGAATCAAAATGTTCATAGGAGTAAAAGTAAAACTTAGAGCATCCTTTCTACATTTTTAATATGCAAATAGCATTTTACTCCATAGTTTCTGTACTCAAGGAATCCATGTATTCTAGCCAAAAGAGGTCTGTAAAATCCTAAAAATAAAATAGTAAAAATTTATTAGATACTACACATTCAGAAATATTTACAGTAGTTGCAGAAATTACTTCCCCTAATGAATATGTTCCTAAGTAAATTTATTATTGAAACAAGATTATAGGAGACACATAGATTTAGCCTATCTGAAAGCATTTTTCTTTTTTACAACTTAAGTACATTACATATGGGTGGCATATAACCAATGAACGTTTTCATTCATTACCTCAGAACTTCTGCTTAAAAATAAATTTTAGTGTCATAAGAAATTTTTAAAAACATTTTAATTTCAATTGCCAAACATTTACTTCTTCTTAGGGTAAAAATAGGTTTTAGTATAACTTGATGGCATATGTGTATATGTGGTAGCAATACACACACACACACACACACGCACACACACAAACACGCACACACACATACGACCTTGCTACCCTCAGCTTTAGGAACAAGTCAGAATGACCATCGTTCTGTGTATACTCATACAGTATACAAATAGTCGCTGAAGTGTTGACATTGGTATACATGTTCTAGACAACAAAGGATGGGAAAGAATGAAGGAAACATTGTCCTCTTCTATGTTCTCTCAAATGCTTCCCACCTGAAAACATCTGACCGGGCAAAACCTATCCCCATATATAAGGTACAACAGAAGCCTTCATTTACCCATTTTAGAAGAACCTGACAAGACAGCGTGTCTTGGTATCTAATTCTACTGAACATACTTAACTGGGTGAAGATAGGCAGCGTCCTTTCCTTGCCCCCCGAGCATCCAATGCAGTGTTTAATTAGGTGGTTAGCTAATCTCACTTTGAAGAATGAATGGAAAATCCTCGTTTTCAGAAATTGTTCCTGTAGACAATCTGAGATCTTCTTGTATGCCACATGCTTTGCTGAATGCTCTTTGGGGTTGTTCAAGCCTTATGATAATACTATGAGGAAGACATTATGCCCATTTTAAGGATCAAGAAACTGAGCATAAAATTGCTAAGTAACATACACAAGTTTTCACATCTGGGGATGAATCCGGGATTTAAACTTAAGTCTATCTGAACCTATGCTCTTATATACTATTAAATGTGGCTGGCCAAAAGCGTGGGTAGAATTTCAGAGTTGATATGCATGCTTACAAGGCTCTTTGTAGTTTGTGAAGGCAGAGTGGGGTGGGATGGGAGGTGAAAGGTGGCAGAATGCTTTCCCCATACCCAAAGATGTCCATGCCTTAATTCCTAGAACCTGAGACTGTATTACATTACACGGCAAAGAAGAGTTATGGTTGTTATCAGTTGCCCTTAAAACAGGGATACTGGTTTTTAACCTGCATTATTGTAGTAGGCCCAATGGCATCAGAGCATCCTTTAGAGTGGAAGATGGAGACAGAGGAGAGAGATCCAAAGAGTGGCATTGTGAGTAGGCCTGGGGCCAATGCTGCCGACTTTAAAGATGGAAGAAGAGACCTAAGCCTATAGGCAGTCTTTAGAAGTTGGACTGGCTAGGGAGCACATTGTCCCCTGGAGCCTCCAGAAGGAATGCAGACTTGCTGACACCTTGATTTAAGCCCACTAAGACCCATTTAAGATCTCTGACCTCCAGAACTGTGAGATAATAAACTTAAGTTGTTATAAGCCACTAAATTTGTGATAATTTGTTATAGCAGGATTAGGAGACTAATACTAATACTAGTAAGTGTTTTAGATGTCTTAGAATGCATATTTAATAATGGGGCAATCAGAGCTGCACCTCCCCTTTACACATATATATGGAGGCATTCATCATTGTCTTAAACTACAAGGTGGTCTTACTCCAATAGCCAACTCACTCGATACCATTAGTACTACAGTCAGCTCTGCATCAGGGTCAGTACAGAAGCTATTTTTGATGGAAAGAAATTGTGTTTTGAGGTATGAAAAATGATTAAAGGTAAATCTATTAGTCATTTCTATCTAAACTCTCCCTAAATTTTTAGTCAAATTACACAATGCCAAAAGGTCACAGTTTCATTAGAGGGAATAGTATGTAGACTTTGTTTGTGTGTGTTTGTGTGTGTGTGTGTGTGTGAGAGAGAGACAGAGGTGTACAGAAGGAATGTACATACATATGTAGAGGCAGGGGTGGAAAGTTGATACTAATTTTGATAGGGTCACAATTTAAAAAGCAAAATTTAGGCCACCTACGTGGTTCAGCTGGTTAAGCATCCAACTTTGGCTCAGGAGATCATCTCTCGTTTCGGTGGTTCAAGCCCCTTACTGGGCTGGTGCTGACAGCTCAGAGCCTGGAGCCTGTTTCGGATTCTGTGTTTCCCTCTCTCTCTTCCCTCCCAGGCTCGCCCTGTCTCTCTTACTCTCTCTCAAAATTAAATAAACGTTAAAATTTTTTTTAAATTAAAAGCAAAAATTAAATACAAATGAATTACCGGTACCAAAAAATGAAGATGCCAGAAATGGCACTTTTAGCCATGAATTATTTTTCCACTAGATGGCAGTATAGTGTAAGCAAAAAGAACAACTGGTTCCTTAGCCTTGGGCTTCTCTAGATGCTTTATTGCTCTTTCAGAAGAGGAGTCAACAAGATTAACACAACTAATTTAGAGGGGAAGGGCTGATCCAGACTGATCCCAGGGCAGTAGAGTCCAAGAAAGAGCATGGATTTTGTGGCTCTCAGCACCTTTGATTCCCAGCTCTGAGATCCTGTCAGGTTACTTGTTGTTTCAGGGCCTCAGTTTCCACATTTGTGTAATGGGTGTGAATAGTAATATCTCCCTTAGAAGGCTATTATGAAGATAAAATGAAGTCATATAGTTTAAAAATCTTAGGACATATGATTACTAGTAGTTCTTTCTCTCCTCTGCCCAAGCGGAAAATAAGTAAATAGAATTTAAATAGCTCTTAAGCTCATATAGTCTCCAGTTATGATTGTGGTGATATGAAGAGTCTTGAAAAGTAAGAAGAGATGACTTTTTCTTTACTGTGCTTTGGTTTAATGAAAGCTTTCCTAAAAGCAGTGCCATAACCTTCTCTTCATGATCCCAACTGTAGTCGCTGTCTGTCCCATCTCTCCACCAAAATTGAAGTTTATCTCCTATGAGGAAGCTTCCCACCTTTCCCTGAGGTCTGCATGCTGGACTGACATCTCCTACCTCCTACACCTGCACAGGTGGGCCTTCAGTCTGTGGGTGCACAAAAATGCTGCCCAAATAGCAGAATTGGATAGTGTAGTGAGTTGAATGGTGATTCCCAAAAGACATGTCTACTGGAATCTATCAATGTGACCTTATTTAGAAATAGGATCTTTGCGGATGTAATTAAGATAGGGATGAATCATCTTGGGCTATTTAGGGGGGCTCTAAATCCAATGATAAGTGTCCTTAAAAAGGCAGAGGGAGACTGAGACAGAGGAGGAGGCCCGGTGAGATGAAGCCTGATGGGAGAGATGGAGCATCATGGATCGAGGAACACCTGCAGGCACCAGGCCCGGGAGAGGCAGGCAGGATTCTCCCCTGGACTCCTCAGAAGGAGCTAGACTCTGCTGACACCTTGATTTCAGACTTCTGGTCTCCCCAACTGTGAGAAAATAAATTTCTGTTGTTGTAAGCCTCCAAGTTTGCGGTAATTTGTTACGGCAACCCTAGGAAAGTATACAGATTTATATCAAGAAAATCCCTGTCCCCAAATATATTTCTGCTGTTGCTAGAAATTCCATCATTAGAAAATTTATTTCTTTGGTTTAAATTGCAGCCTCTTTTAAAATAAAATATGTAAGGTCCCTTAGGAAAGGTAACATACTTCGGAGAATGAATTTTCCACATTATGTACTCTGTGAATGGATGGCTGGGGCCTGCAGGAAAGCACTGGGTACTTGGAATAAGGAGTGACTCTAAAAAAGGTAAGGGAATTGGCTCTAAAAGACCATCTTGACTTGCAAAGCAACTTGTCTGACATTTGGCCCAGAGATTCAGTATTTCATTGATTCTCAGTGAAAGAAGCAAAGATTTTGAGAAATCTCAAGCAGTATTGCCATCTAGGAAGATCCCACTGTGGATTAATTGCAGTACGCCCCTTGCTATAAGACACAGGGTCCATAAGGCCAGTGGAACATGGCCTTAAAACTAGCACTTTTCCCTCCCAGACCATGATGCAGGTGCCCAGAATCCCCAAACTCCTTGCCCAAATGACCTCAAAACCATTTCCCAGGTTCACATGTCTTGTGTCTCTAGGTTTGGACCACACCACCAGCGTGCACACTCCTAGGCCTGGGAGGGTCAGTGTGAGAGGCTTTTCAGTACAGAATGGAGCCAGAAATGGAGAGAAGAGGCTTACATGGGACTTGTCTCTTTTGGCACTTGGTAAATTCTAAACTCAAACATGGCCTTCTTGTCCTTTATAAAGGTATATTTGTCAAGCATTGAACATAGTTTACTAAACAGTTAGTTTGGTCTGTAAATATTCAGACACATGGAATGTGGGCCTGCATTCACCCTCTTTCCCAAAAGCTAAGGATGGCCTTCACTCCAAGATATGCAGCTCTTTAAAAACACTCCGCAGAGGCAGAGAAGTGAGCCAACAGCAGTCCATAAAAGGCAGGGTGTAAAAAACAGAATCACACTGCTGGATCTGCCACGGGCGGGGGGCGGGGAGGAACGGAACTGGTAGTAAAATCCAAGAGTCACACCAAGCGTGCAAATGACTGCATGGTAGACCGCAGATACAGGCTCTCTCATCTTTCAGTTATTTGCCTTAAAGAAAAAAAGACACTTAAAGTCTTTGAACTGTGGTGTCTTCAAATATAACATTGGGATGATTAAACCTATGCCAAAGAGTTACTATGAGAAGTCAGAAAGGAGTAAATTAAAGTCACTGCTTTAAGTGAGGGCGCATAGGGCGTGCCATGTAAACTGTAACTCTCCTTGTTACTGCTGTTGTCACTTCCTCCACAGCGTCACAGGAGCAGGGTAGGAAGAGGCCGCACAGGCTGCGGCACAGCCCTGGGCACCTTGCTCAAAGCATCGGCCTCTCAGGAAATGAGGCCGGCCTTGCTATCCAAAATGGACTTTTGCTTGGCTGTACCGACACCTACATGTGGTGAAAATAAGCAGCCGAAGACAACGTAGCTTATGTTATAAGAGTCATAAATGTGAATCTTAAATGTGATTTTCGGTTCCGGTTAGCTCAAACCAGATCTCTCTCTGATGCGATACAGGGAGGTGTTGTTACTAATTTTTAATAATTGGGTACTTTATGAGAAAATAGATGGGCTGCTTTGAAATGAAAACTATATGTAGTTTATTGAAAAGTAATTTGAGAACAATTACATATATTCAACTGAAAGTTATAAAAGGCAGACTCTTAAATCTCATTCTCTCTTTACTCATTTCTGGCCATCCTTGGTCAGCAGGGACTGCTGTGGGAATGGCTTTTGTTTTGGTTTAGCTCAGAGTGTTTTACTTCTTTCAGCCAGCAGAACTTGTTAATTTCCTTTGTGGGCTGCATCCCTCTGGGTCCTTTTCAAGCAGCTGGGATGATTGCTTCTTTGTATCACAAGCTTTATTGTAATTGCAGAGATTTTTTTTTTCCCTTCTATAACTAGAACCACTAAAAGATTTTAAGTAACAAAGTCTTTACCAGGTGTTTCTAAGAAGGGCCCTTGCTTTATTATTGTCTACAAAAAGCCAGCCTGCTTGTTGTGGGTTATTTGATGGCTAGGAATGGATGTCCTCTCTTTCTGCATTTTGGGTCAGTGTCCTTGTTCTGTCTTGACCTCAAGTACTTGCTCTGTGTTCTGCCCAGTTGATTCCATGTTGTTCATAAAGCTCTGGCTTTTAAATGAACACTTTTTTTCTTTTGGTATGCAAAGAGGAACGTTCCAATGAGATCATAGCCAAATATTGATTCTCTATTAAGCAGACACATAAATACCTTTTTATTTCCTGTGTAGCCACCTTAAGCATGCTGTTATGATTTTCACTGCTTCGCCCTACTGGTCATTTGGCTGCTAAAGCACCCAGGATAATACAGGGTGAGGAAAAGAAAAAAGAATGAATGGCCAGGGTTCAAGAATGCTATACCTTAGTGGGACCAACCATTTCAATTCCAATTTTTAGGCAACATGCAGTATGATCTTTCTTGGGGGCTTATCGATAGCTTGAGAAAAAAATGCTGATGAATGTGGAAAAGCTAAAAGAGGTAGCTAATACACAAAAAGTTCAGAATCAGGAGACTAAAATCTTTATACCAGAGTGATAAGTGGAAACCAACAGTGTCAAATGCAGAATGGGTAAATGTAGTTTCCTCCACTGATGCTGGAAAACCTGTCATTCAGGTGCAGGTGGGGAGATGTGTCTTAACAGCTGGGCATGTTCCAGAGGCTCAGTCTTCACATCGGCATTAGAAGCTGGTGTGGCCTTCAAAGCTTTTCACACCCTGGCCTTTACCTTCCTGTCGAGCCTCATACCTAATGACATTTTCTACCAACCCACTCTCCTAAGACAGGTAATGGGGAGATAGGTTTTAGCTCAACATAAGAAAGAATTTTCTAATAACAGAACTGTCCAAAAATAGAATGAACTTTCTCCAGAAGCAGCCAGTGCCCCCAGCAATAAGGGGTTCCAGCTGAGCCTTAATAACCTTTTGCAAGGTAATTGGAAAAGGGATTGAATCAGTATAACTAAGAAAATAGACTCTGGAATAAAAAAAAAAAGTTCAAAGACTTTAAATAGATGCATTATTTGGGGCAGAGTGGTGGTTTCTGGAGCTTGTCAACCTGGTTTTCAATCCAGGTATGCCACCTACTAGCTGTATGACCTTGGCATATCATTAAAGATCTTCTGGCCTCAGTTATCTCATCTGTAAAATGTGGACTGCATTACTGTCTTTGGAAGCACCATTCTGAGCATTGTCTGGGAATTGAGCAAGTTAACATACATAAAACTCTTAGAACATTATCTGGCATATAGTAATCATTTAACAAATGTTAGTAATAATTATTATTTAACTACTGAAATCTATATTTTCTCCTTGGTAAAATAGACTTTTTTTGAAAAAGAAATGTATGATTAATGTAATGCTTATCATACTAAACTATGATTATTAGTTTACTGAAATGTTTTGCAGTATAGAATATCGAACGTTTCTTATAAACCTGAGATTCTGTGCCCAATGCCCAGATGCCAGAGGATTTTTTTTCCACATATGCTGTGGAGGCAGATACCTATAACTTGTGTATAGAAACAAAATATTCCATCATTCCATCAATTTAATCTATCAATGATGGGAGGGGAGATAAGGGAGAGGGAGAAAGAAAAAAATGAAAACTTTAAGATTATAATTCTCATTGTGAATAGTCCATGAATCAACATATGGACAATTAGGTACCAAAAGAGAGTTTTTTAAAAAAAAAGAGTACACAGAATAATGATTCTGATATATAATATATTTGCTATTCCTCATTATCATTGTCTTCCTATTAGGTTTGAAAAAATATGCATTTTTCAGGTTGAAGGATAGAAATTGATTTCCAAATTCCTACATAATTTTTCTCCCATATTCCAAAAGCTACAAAATTCCTTGTTGGTCTGGTCACCTACATGGAGCCGTCAGTATCATGACACATGTCAGTTGCCCTTCTCTGTGAATAATATTTTTGGAATATATTTTTTGACATTGTGGATTTAAAGAGAATTCTAATACATATCATTTAACTTCCATCTTCTATCCTGGTATTAAAATAGTAGAACAGAGACACCTATTCTCACAGCTTCTAGCTCTTCGGATTGGGAATTGAGCTGTCCCACCAACTGGCTTTATTTAGTTTCCAATGGGACAGTTCATGTATACCTCTGTGGAGTAAGTACAAATGTGTGCATGCACCGGCCCCAGGGAACATCCAAAGGGAACATAGAATTGCATCCCCAATTTTTAGATTAATATTCTGTGCTTGGAATGGAAGGAGGAGAAAGTAAGAAGTGTGGCTACAAGATAGTTATATAACAAAGCAGGTAGTTGGCTGTGTATGAGGTAGGTACTGTCAGTACTTTGGGATTCAGAGATATCTCTGGACAGATGTGGGGAGCAGTCATCCTTAAGAGGCGCTGCTCTAGGGCAAGAGCAAATGCTGTGTGGCTGTTGGCAGGATAACCTCATAGACCCTCTGTTTCATCATCTACAGATTGTATGTGACAATGCTTCCCTCTCGGTGGTCGTAAGACCTGGTGGTGGTAAGGACTAAAGACAATGTATGGACACAACCTAGCATATGAAAATAGCCAATAACTGTGAGCTTGCTATCTTTATCAGTGACATGAACGTGCCTGGGGAGCAGAGGATAAGTAGAATTCAGAGACCCACACAGAGATTTGAGGAGCAACAGCAGATGTAGAAGGCAGGTCAGTGAAGGCAGGGCAGTGGGGAATATTTGGGAAAAAAATACAAGCAACCCAAAAAAAGGGCATGGAGTCTCAAACCGGTTGTATTTTTTAAAAAATATAATATAAGCACTAGATCTATTTTTTAGCTTGAAGTTTATATGATTCAATACCCTCATAAGAATTTTTATACAAAATAAGGTACAAAGTGAATGGTTATTTTGAATGAAGATATAAAATGTGTGTTGTATAAATTTTTAAAGGCTGACAGACTCTAAAAACATCACAAAATTTAGGAAAATAGCATAATATGACTGTGAACCAAAAAGGTTACATACCACTAAATTGAAGTATACGCTCAATGAAAATTCCTATTATAAAGATCCAAAATATTCCCCTCATTCTATCGCCTCCTGACAAAGACGGGTACCTCTGCAAGCAGAAAGACATGGTGGGTTTATTTGGGTGAAAATATCTTACTTTTGCTAATTTTACAAAAGCATACGATCACCTGGATGTGATGCTGGATCCCATGCCAATGAGTAGCCCTCAACATTAAGCCTCTTTTTTTTTTTTTTTTTTTTTTTTTTGGTGGCAAATCACCTCTGCGTAAGGACAATAGGAAGATCATTGGAGTGAGTCACCAAACTGTTGCTTTAGGAAGATAAATGCAGTGTGGGCATAACTAGAAAAGCAACTGAATATAGGGAGAGCAACATTTAGAATTCAGAAAAGTAAGAGACATCAGAGAATCAATACTTATTAGATGACTGACAAGATAAGAACAATGACAGAGAGGGAGGAGTCCAAAGTGCCAGGGATGTTAAGCTCATATGACTGAGGGAATACACACTAGAGGCTTTGGCAAGGAAACCGCTACTGTCTATAAGATAGTCTGTCCACTTCATACTGGCCATAGGCTTCAGGAGGTCAGTCACCCAGTGGCTGGAGAGAAAGGTAAATGCCCTCTTTCCAGTGTGATTGACCATATTAAGCACAGAAATTGAATAAATAGTTATTCCAATGCTTATGATGGTTAGAAATCAGAGAGAAACTGAGGCCCTTCTGTGGCAGCACTATACCCAGAGTCTAGGGATACTCAGCCTAATCTAGACCCAGTTTTTAGGAGACCCCAAAGAAACATATGCTCTAGCAACTAGAAGGAAAAGTGTTCCTGGTTACTGTGATGGCTTTTTGCAAATTCCTAGATGGCAGCTCTACTAATCTGGGATCCACCATGTGTAGAACTCCTTTGGCTCAGGTTAGAAACCTTCTCCTTCAATATAATCTGGACTCACAATCCCAACCATGTTAGGGAGTTGGAGGCAGATAGAGAGTAAGAGGCTGTTTGCCTACAGTGCCTCTGCTGAGCTGGGCTGTGCAGGAGCCTGGGCAATAGCCCCACGTGGCTTCCAGATGAAATGAAGAGCAAGCATCCAAATTAAGAGCAGGTAGCTGGCCAAACCCAGGTAAAATGAGCATTCCAGCCATGGAAAGGAGAAGCAAGAAGGGGACCACATACATATTCTGTCTGCAGCAAGCAACTGGACTCAATCTACCAACTTCCTTGACATGACTAACCACAAAGAATGATTCCAACTACTTCGCAGCAAATGTACTTTCTCCTCACATCACTGACAGGCAAGCCCTATTCTACTTCACAGATGAGCTGATCGGCTCTGGGTTTAACTACTTTATCTAAGACTATGTAGCTATAAAGGCAGCACCAAGCTAATAGTAATGATAGGTAACATAGTATTGTAAGTAGTTCTACTATATTAGCTCACTTAATGATCACCACAACCCTATAGAGTAGTGCTGTCATAACTAGTCTCATTTTACAGGTGAGCCAACTGAGGCATAATGAAGTCAGGTAGCTTGTCTGGATAAGAGGCTCAGATCTGAATGAAGGCAGTTAGGTTCTAGACCATGTGATATTCATCGGGCGCTGTTCTGCCTCTCCAAGATTTCCAAGTATGACTGCTGATGGAATCGGACATCCTTGTTCTCCACTCTGACCTACATTCAGAGCTAGATTCCTCCCCCATGTAAAGACAGAGAACATAAATCTGTCCCAAGAGCCAGCAGGAGAAGTAGAAAGCGGAAGGAACATTTTGCCCGGAAGGTACATTTTTTGGAAATGCAAAATGGAGATTTGCAAGTGTCCCTGAGGAGAAGGAGCCCTTAAGGATTTATTTGTCCTAGAATTGTAGATTTGAGAGTCAGAAGTAGGAGGGAATAGTCAGAGCTATGAGGTAGAATCTGCTCATGTGTAATTATGTAATTAAAATAATGATACCTTAGAGTCATTTACTACTTCATAATTTTCAAAACACTTTAACATATATTATTATATCTAATCACCTATAATATTTTAAAATTTAAGTGATACTGAATCTGCTGCATATTACAAAAAATATTTAAATGTGTTCCTGTTCCAGAGATAAAAGAACAAGATGACACAGGAAGGAAGGAAACTGGCGAATGCTGATCTCATGCCATGTGCCAAGAAAGGTGCTAGATGTTTATGCCATTATTTTATTTGTCCAGCAACAAATATATGAGAGCAAAACCACATCCTTATTTTACGGGTAAGAAAACAAAGTCTGAGTTTATATAACTTGCCCAAGGTCACACAACTAGCAGGTCTTCAGGCCAGGTTCCTGTAGGTCTGTCTAACTGCAGAGGTCATTCTCTTCTGCAACACTGCAGCGTGCTTCTGGTGCAGTCTTTCTGGATGTGTCAAGCCCTCATCCAGCATGTGGCACATGCCCAAATCTCTGCTTGCAAATCTCTGCTTGCAGTTTCGGTGACTCATAGTATTCATTTATAAAGTTCCGTCCATTCTAGATACATATCACTCAACACATTTGTACAAAATGAATAGACTGAAAATTTGGAAGTCTGTGTCAACGCATCCCCCTTGACCACCAAACTTCCACTCCTGCTTTAAGCTCAGGTCATCTGGTTGTGATTGCCTTCCACACGAAGAGCCTTTGCTCTAGAATCAAGCTGCATCCCCATCAGCATTGCTATTTCTCATTCATGAAGACTTGCTGAATTAACAGATTTTATCTGCCTCCTCCATCTCGTCTGTATTCTTTAATATCTGTCTCCCAGAACTTGTGTTGACCTTTGGAACTCATCAATTTCAACCCTGACACCTGCTGTGTCTCCTCTAAGCTCAGTCCCCTGCTGACAGAGCCTGATTGTTGACTACTTTTGCTAAGAGATTTTAGGAGTCAGAAAGGCCATTCAAACAAGCATGACATCGTATTAGATCCAGACAGGAAAAAGCCTACCATGCCAAATTGAATGAATGTGTTTTGTTGGATCCAGTTTTCCCTGGGCCAGACCATTTTTCTGGGTGGGCTTCCAACTACATGTTCAAAGTTACTTTTCAAACATCTAGAATAAAGGGTCTTGCATTGGGTCAATATGCTGTAGTGGATAAGATTGACTGGTTCAAGGTGAGTCATGTGTTTAGATCCTGCTCGCATTCCTTACTTAACGTGTAAGATTGGACAGTACATCTTAAGATATTTGAGACTCAGATTCCCCATTTATAAAACTGAGGGAATATCTATCTCCAGGTTCTTACATGAATTAATGAATGTGAAACATATGTTACCTATGGAGCACTCAATGAGGCTGTCACTATTAAATACTTTTATCATTAAGAGTTACAGGCATAAAATTTTTAAAGATTTATCAACCTGTTCAAAATGTTATTGGAGTTGCCTAGGGAGTGAAGTGTGATTTAAATCCATGGTGTTAAAATCACCTGGGGGAGTGTTTCAAAATTCTGATGCCCATCCCATCCTAGTTTAATTGGAAGGTCTGGGCTGCTGGGGCACCTGGGTGGCTCAGTCGGTTAAGTGTCTGACTTCAGCTCTGGTCATGATTTCATGATCCATGAGTTTGAGCCCCATGTCCAGCTCTGTGCTGACAGCCCAGAGCCTGGGAGGCTGTTTCAATTTCGGTGTCTTTCTTTCTCTCTCTGCCCCTCCCCCACTTGCACTCTGTTTCTCTCTTGCCTTCTCAGAAATAAGAAAGAAAAAGAAATCTCCCGGTATGAGAAGTCAGCATCTATAGTTTTCAAAGATCCTCAGGTGATTTCAATGTGCCACAAAGTTTGGAAACAGCTGATAGAGAAGAGTTGCTTTAAGTTCTTCAACTTCTATCTCAAAGACCAGTGTCTCCCCACACTCACCCCATGGTCCACCAGGGAAGGGCAGTGACCCTGGCTCCCCCTTCTAGTCTGTTGCTTTCCTTCCATTGGTAATGCACCCCATTGTTGGAAACCATGCTGAGCACTTCTTCAGGAAGGTGCCAAAGGCAGAGGATGTGGGATGTTAAGCAGCGAGCAGGTAGGGAGGCTGTGGAGACAAAAAATTCAGCAAAATACGGTATGAGGGATGTAGGCCTTTGGGGGCTGAAGTATGATACTATGATCGGAGTGGTTATTGAAATCCTGGTCAGTCCCTCTCTAAAGCCAGAGAGAGACCTTTCAATGCTTTCAGGGTGATTTCACTCCCACTTTTGTTCCTGCTAATGGGCTATGTAGAATTCTTCCCAGAAAAAAAAAAAAAAAAGGCTGAGCTTTTCAACTAAAGCTTACAAACAATGCCCCTTCTCAAAGGAATTAAGAAATAGGGATGATTAAAGGCACCAAAGAGGGTGTTCTTGTAATGACTGTCAAAGATGAACAAAGACGGACACTAGCTAAAAGGGTAAGAACAGATTGTAATCAGGAATATCTACTGCAATAAGGAGAGGAGTCCAGTGTGAACTAAACTCGAGTTTGATTTGTGCAGAGGTGGCTGGGTGTTTTAAAGGGAGGGTGGGGGATACCGAGGGGACAATGGGGGCTCAGTAGAGTCAGGAAGTGAAAAATGACAAAAAACAGCAAGTAGTTTGGCCACGTGAAACATCTGGGTTTTCTAATTGTTGCTCATTAACATTAGGCTCCTAGCCTCCCACTGAGACTGAAAAACAGGTGCCCTGTCTTCAGATGTTGGCTAGAAGAAAGAGTAAATTTTTTTTTTTTTACCAGCTTTAAGTTCTAAGACGAGAACTTTAAGGGGACCTGAGGATATCATAGGGATGCAGTTTTAAGCTGTTAAAAACTGTTAGTATTTGCTCAAGTCTTTATAGTGTTTTGTACAAGACAGGTCTGGGGAAGAGGGCTCAGAGGAGCCTGGCTAGAGTTTGGTCAAGGGGAGAGTCATTGTGAAGGCAGAGGCCTGATGAGTGTCTTTTATATTCTCTCTTCCCCTTCTGTCAGCAGGGGCCTTTCTGTTCGCCTACAGGAGGGAAGTTAAGCAGCTGTGTGGTGTGTGCTGTGTGGTGCAGAGCAGAGCGAGTTCTACAGACCCGACTCGCAATCAAAGAGGTCTTGCTACTCCATCTCAGGATCACCTCTTGTTTAGCACTGACTCAGACCCTTTGTTCTTCTCTCGTGGCCTCTCTTCTCCATAGCAAACCTGTGGTTCCACTTGGCCTCTCTAATGGTTTTGGGGAGAATATGCCAGAAAGAAAGTGGCAGGTGGCCACACAGTAGCTCCCATAGAAGTGGTGGTCCTGGCCATTGAGGCCTCAGCCCATTTATCAAGATCCAGCAGCTCTCAGGGCCTGAGAAGCTGCATTGTTGCCATGACAGTACAAAGAGGCTGGCCCTTCATGGACTCCCAAGTCCACAGAAGTATTTTTTTTCCTTAGGCATCTGCAGAAGGGGAAGAATCTCACAAACCACTACTCTATCGCGAGATAAGAAATACTATCACTTGGGGCGCCTGGGTGGCTTAGTTGGTTAAGCGTCCGACTTTCGCTTAGGTCATGATCTCACGGTTCGTGGGTTCGAGCCCCGCGTCGGGCTCTGTGCTGACTGCCAGCTCAGAGCCTGGAGCCTGTTTCAGTCTGTGACTCCCTCTCTCTCTGACCCTCCCCTGCTCACGCTGTCTCTCTCTCTCTCTGTCTCCTAGAAATAAATAAACATTTAAAAAAAAAAAAAAAGAAATACTATCACTTAGCCATTGCTTAATAGGCTACAGTCTGGCGAGTGCAGGGACCAGTCTCCTGAAGCTGTGGCAGGGTGGTGTAGGATGAGTATGCTTGGACTGGCCTCAGCAGGTGGCATCTCGGCTCTGCTTCTCACTGGCCACGTGACATTGACACTGCCTCTCTGCATAAGCTTCCAATCTGTAAGGTGGGATATGCTGGGGCTAATTATATGATTAATATGTAAAAGTACGTAAAACTCTTCCTGAGTTTTAAGTGCTTGCCGTTAGCATCCCAAAGTTTTCTATAACTAGTCTTTCCTTTTGGCAACAATTTATGCTGTGGATTACAGAGTTTTCTTGAAATGTCTTATATTTTTTTCAGTTTTTTAAAAATTTATTTAGAGAGAGACCTAGTGACCTAGCGCAAGGGGTAGAGAGAGAATCCCAAGCAAGCGCATGGAGCTTGCTTGTGTTCCCACAGTGATGTGGGGCTTGATCCCACAAACTATGAGACCGTGACCTGAGCTGAAATCAAGAGTCAGATACTTAACTGACTGAACCATCCAGGAACCCCAAAATTTCTTATTTTTTATGATTTAGACTCACTTCTTGTCTTCTGATTTCTGCCTTATCCTTGCTTTTATTCTTTCTGATTTCCCATTATCCACCCAAATTAAGCTATCCCAACATTTTGTCTATGGTCATCTTTCTCTTGATGTCTATATGTTCCCTCCAAACAAGTTCAATTTCTTCCTGTAGCTTCTTCTCTTATTACCAGGTAGATCACTTAGAGACTCTGCTCTGCCCTCCTATGGGGCTTGAAATTTCACTTTTTGGTTGGAATTTATATATTGATTCAGTGGTTGATCATCCTTGGCACTAGAAAGACTGTCTGAGTTTTGCTAGATGAGTGGTATAATTAGCAAATTACTTATTTTCTCCAAGACCTTCTCTCCCAATAAAATGGGAGTAATAATAAGTTTCTACTTCATGGAATAATTGTAGGCGTTAGATGGATATTTCAAATCAAATGCTTGGCAAAGTGCCTGGTGCATAGAATGTGTCTAGTTATTGTATTCAACTTCTCAAATCCAATGTGTCTAAAACCCAGATTACTGTCTACCTCCTGTAAAAGCCAACTCCTCTTCTAAATTTCTTATTACTGTTAATAGTACTATCATGTTCTTAGTCACCTGTTTTCATGAGTTGAGTCATCCTTGACTCTTCCCTTATTCACTCTATACCTGATGGGTCAGCAAATTCTATTGACTTTTGTTCAGGTCTTGGAAATACCTATTGTTTCCTGCCTCCTCACTCCCCATTTTAACTGTCACTGCTTTGTATCTTGTTTGGTCTACTACAGTAATCTGACAAATAATTTCTTTGAATTTAGAGCGGCATTACCTTTATTGGGATCATCAATTGCTACTGGCAAGATCAGGATCACAGACAGTGTTAGAGGCCTGAATAGGATGGGTGTGTGTTTGTGTGTGTGTGTGTGTGTTTAAAAATTTAACATTAAATGTTTTCAGCCTTTGCTGAATATCACAAGTCCCACCGTTTCCTTTGCTTTTTTATTCTGTTTGGTTCCTCTAGTGTTTTGGGTTTGCAACCTCTGTTAATTCGTTAACCCGATGATAATGTAATGAGCAATATTGTCCAAAATGACCCTGGAGTTAGCTGGGACTTGGGACTTCCATCAAAAGTTAGCTTGCCAAGGGGCACCTGGGTGGCTCAGTCGGTAAAGTGTCCGACTTCGGCTCAGGTTATGATCTCACGGTTTGTGGGTTTAAGCCCCGCGTCGGGCTCTGTGCTGACAGCTCAGAGCCTGAAGCCTGCTTCAGATTCTCTCTCTCTCTCTCTCTCTCTCTCACCCTCCCCTGCTCACGCTCTCTCTCTCTCTCCCTCTCTCTCTCTCAAAAATAAATAAAACATTAAAAAATTTTTTTAAAAAAGTTAACTTGCCAAGCAGTCTCTTTCTCCCACATAAGACATTGCAATATCTCATGGGTTCCAAGGTCTCCAAATTCTAGTTATCTGACTTCCTATAAATAGCTGGCATCTCAAATTCAAACTCTATGTGTAACTCAATAATTCACCCACAATAATGCTTAATTTTATGTGTCAACTAAACCAAGAGGTGCCCAGATTAAACACTATTTTCTGGGGGTGTCTGTGTGGGTGTTTCTGAATGAGATTAGCATCTGAACCTGTGGCATCTGAATCCGATCTTGTAGATTGCCGTCCCCAGTGTGCATGGGCATAACCCATTCTGTTGAGGACCTGAATAAGCAAAAGGGCAGAGAAATGAGGAATCTATCCTTTTTGCTTCCTGCCGGACTGCTTGAGCTGGGGCACCTGTCTTCTCCTGCCCCTGGACTGATATTTACATCTCCAGTCCCTCTGGTTCTCAGGGATTCAGACTTGGTGTAAAATTACACCACTGGCTCTCCTGGGTCTCCAGCTAAACAGACAGCAGATCATGAGACTTCTCAGCTTTCATACCTATGAGCCAATTCCTCATAATAAATCTCTTCATTTATGTTTATATGTATGTATTATATATACATATACATTATATAAAATAATATAATATATAATACATATATATTACACATAATATATATGTATATATAATATATATGTGTATATATATAAATATTATATATATATGTTTATATTTATTTATGGCATAATATATAATTGGTTCTATTTCTCTAGAGCACCCTGACTAATATATCCACTGATGGGCTAATCCCCCATACTTATCCTATAACAATGGAAACTGGACCATCAACTACTGCTTGGATACTGGTCAAGCTCAGCCTGGTCAAGCTCAGCCTTGACCAGTGTTGCCTTGAACCCAACACACATTTCTGTGGAACTAAAGGAGAATTAGGGCTATCATTACTCTTCTTCCTCCTGCCTACTTAAGCTTCCCTGGTAAAGCCTGTTTTTAATACATACAATGGGAAGTTGTGAACTTTGTACCAAACCCTAATGTATTACTGGTGGGAACCCAGAAGTGATCTACCCTCTTGAAACCATTGCTAGCCTGTAAGGTAAAACTCTTGACCAACTTGTCTCTCTAGTTTCTTCTTCCATTAGTCCTTCCAGTTAATCTTTTATGCACACTGAGGTACTTACCCTTTTACATCACTACTTTGTGGTTCACCACTTCTACCCTTAGTAAGCCCTCCTCCCACTCCTGTCTCTTCCTGTGGGAATCCTGCCCACCTTCCACCATCTATTTTAAAGGGCGTCCAGGAAAACTTCCCTTAAAGACCAATTCAGTTAAGGTATCTTCCCTAGATATTCTTTTTCAAACCATCCTTATAGCATCTAACACACAGTGCCTTAGCTTGTGAACATTTGGATACATGTTTTGCTTTTGGTTTTGTTTTTAATCCCTTCTCCTTCAGAAATAAGACCCTGTTACTTATCATTATATGTCCCATGGCCAGCACCTACTGCTCTGCTTGAAGTATTCCATAAATGCGTGGTAAAATAGGACTTTTGTGTCATAGCATGTATGATGGAAACGGTGGTCCATTGAAATGTTGGGGACTTTCAAAACTAACCCGAAGCTTTTTTTGGATTTTAAAAACTGTACAAGCCAATGATTTGTTGAACGCAAACTACAACTACATAGCCTTTCTCTGCCATTCTGACTCACTGGAGATTATGTCCTTCAGGCCTGAGTATCTGGCAAGTACTCTGAAATGAGTTTCCTGTTGTTGTTATTGTTGTTTTTCTAAGTCACACACAGTGAATAGCCCTGATACTTTTATTTAATTGTGTTTGTCCCTTAAATTAAGCAGCTTGGTTAGGCCACGGGACCACACTTCCTAGCCAGCCTGCTTATCAACAAACCAGTTGTTTTCTGTATGTCGGCCACCATACCTATTTTACTGTTTTACTCTTTTATATTAAAATAGATTTCAAATACGAGTGAATACTTGAAAAGAAGTCTGCGTGATAAAATATCTCTCATCTTATGTAAAATAGGGCTGTATCAAAAGGGTGTAAAATGTCTGGATTTAATGTCAAAACAATCTCAGTCTTTGACATAAGCCATACATCTGCCAAGTATTTTCCTTTTACTCCCACAAGATGTTTGGTATCCTTTAGAATAAATTTTTAGGTTTATGATATTTGGATTGACTTATTCTGGCCTAAAATAGGGATAAATGGAAAGCAGAGCTGTCTATATCCATCTAGTTTTTTTGACCAAATTTAGTTGGACATAAAGTGACTAAAAATTCCACTTCTAAACAAGACTAACAAGGACTTGCTTTACCTTCTGTGTGCACTGGATGTTTGTGCCCCCTCCCCCCTCACAAAGTCCTGTGTTTAAGCCCTAATCCCCAATGTGATGGTATTAGGAAGGAGGGCCTTTGGGAGGCCATTAGGTTCACATAGGTTATAAGATTTAGAGTTCTCATGGTTGGATTAGTGTAATAAGTACACTTCTTATAAGAAGAAAAGGAAGAATGACCAGCACGCTCTCTATCTGTCCACCCTGTAAGGACACAGCAAGAAGGCAGCAGCCATCTGCAAGCCAGGAAGAATGTCTTTACCAAGAACCCAATCTGCTGGCATCTTGATCTTTGACTTCCCACCCAGAACTGTGAGACGTAATTATCTTTTGTTTAAGCCACCCAGTCTATAGTATTTTTGTTATGGCAGCCTGATCTGATTAAGACATCTTCCTGTCTTAATTAAAAAATAAGACAAAATATGCAAAACAATAGCCTTCAGACACTGAACAACAGAGTATGCATAACAATGACACTCAAGAGAAAGGGTACAAACAAGATGAACCCTGTGGTTGTTCCAGCCTACTGCCTAAAGAAATTTTTCAGCAACCAATGTAATAAAAGGAACCATAAATGGAGCCTGATAGTCTTTCTGTGTTGGGGAAACACATTTGGATTTCAGGGAGACCAAGGAAACTAGAATTTGTGGGACAGAATACCAGAGACAAAATAGCTTCATAAAGAGAGAGTTTCAAAGATCTTCAAAGAGTTTTCCTTGGGTCTTTATTGAGTATTGATCAGGGAACATTAACAAACAACCAATACCTAGCAAAAAACCATCACAAAGAAATAGGAAGAATACTTGGAGTTCACACAGGGCCAAGAGTAGTTCCACCTGCCAAAGTGGAAATATCTCCTAATAGAGGTGCATCAGGTAGAGTTTTCAAAGGTATTGGTTACAAGTAGGATAAATTAGCCCCAAATAAAGGCTGTTCTATCCCCAATTAATGACTATTAAAAGCCATCCTTAAAAGGATTAAACAAGTGGTTTAACTGCATCCCAGAACAAAGCTTCAAAATATTTAAGGAAACAACACACACACACACACACACACACACGGCATCCACCAACATAAAATTCACGATGTCTGGCATACACTGATAGTGTCACATATACCTAACTCATTGGGGAAGTACGAAATATACTGTTTCTTGACTGAATGAAGAGAATAACTTGTGAGCTGTCCTTTTCTAACCTTTTATTTGGTGAGGAGGATAGTGGGGAAGACTAGCTAGGTTTACATTGCTCTACTATCTCTGTCTCATAGTCTGTGGGCGCCAATGCACAGTATCTATTGTTTTAGCCTTGATTTGACATTGAAGAACACTAATATTTACTTTGTTGTCACTATCTCTGAAAACTCTATGGAGAGGGAAATCTATATTACTGGTTGGATTTCAATTGAAGGTAGAAAAACAATATACTGCACCATTTATGCCACCAATAAAATAACACTAATTTTTTTTGTTTTAAATAAGATTTTTCTGAGGTTGTAAACAGCAAATAAGATCTATTTCTTGTATTATTCTCTTATTTTAAAAACAAAAAAATACAACAACTCGCTGTGTTACAGCACCAAGTCTAAACCATTCAAAGTCATTTAGCATGCTGTGAAGGAGCTAGCAGATGATTTGGAGCCAGACACATCTAGAGTTGGTACTACTATTTATTAGTCCTATGACTTGGGCAATTTATTTAAACTCCCTGAGTCCCAATATATACCTTTATAAAATGGAGATAGTGACACCTCAGAGGGTTATTGTACAGATTAAATGAGGTCATGAAAATAAAGAGTCTCTCTCACTCAGCTCTTGGCACTCAGTAGGTGATCAACGAATGTTATTCCTCTTTTCTTCCATTCATATATCATTCTTGCCAAAATATCCTAGTATAATTTAAAATTTTAAGCCAGTAATGAACAGATTCATAGCTTTAACTCAGTATTTGGAAACATAAATTTGATCGCTTCCTGATCAAGATGGCAGACAGAGACACATGCATGCCAAAATATCATTAAAATTAAAGTACAAAAGTACAAAATGGAATAACTCCTTAACAGAATGAGAAGAATGCCTCAGCAAATCAGACATTTGGAGAAGTGAATGGGACCACATTGACACAGAAGCCACCACCATTCAAGAAAAATCCCAAAGAAGACTACATTAGGAATATGAGCTGTATTTCCTGGCAGAATTCTGGCAAGGCTTCAGGCTCAGAATAATTAGGCAGGGAAAGCAAGAAACGTTGTGGGGTAATAATCTGAAAATTTTTAACCATCTATATAAAAGCTAGTTCAGTAGACTTCTTTCAACTCAAATATACCTACATACACTAAGAAACAGAAAGCAGTGCATTTGCCTCCCTAGCTAAATGTGGAAAATGGTTTTCCAAAAGTCTTAAACAATCTATCCATATAAGGTTAGGATTCCTAATAAAGATATGTGTGCCTAAGGATGAAGCACTCCTCTTCCAGTAGAGGGGAAGGGCAGTTTGCCTACCTAATCCCTACCTGGGCACCCTAAAAGGACACCTTGAAGGCAGCTTGTCATGCCCAGACATCCAGCACTTGTAGTCAACCCTTTAATTTAAGAAGGGTTTTGTTTGTGTATTTTTTTAATGTTTATTTTTGAGAGAGAGACACATAGAATGTGAGTGGGGGAGAGGAAAGAGATAGGGAAACACAGATTCTGTTTTTATTTTAATGTTTTATTTATTTCTGAGAGGGAGAGACACAGTTTGAGCAGGGGAGGGTCAGAGAGAGAGGGAGGCACAGAATCGGAAGCAGGCTCCAGGCTCTGAGCCAGCCGTCATCACAGGGCCTGACACGGGGCTCGAACCCATGAATTGTGAGATCATGACCTGAGCCAAAGTTGGACGCTTAACTGACTGAGCCACCCAGGCACCCCATGTTCTGAAGCAGGCTCTAGGCTCTGAGCAGTCAGCACAGAGCTCAACATGGGACTCAAACCCATGGACCATGAAATCATGACCTGAGCTGAAAGTCAGACACTTAACCGACTAATCCACCCAGTGCCTTGGTTTGCTTGTTTTAAGAACCATAGTTAGATTGTCAGAATAAGTGTAGATAATCTACCCAAGTATCTATGGCCGTCCACTTCATTGATTATTCATACGTATAATAGAAAGTCAAAGACAGCTAGGCATTTTAGGAAAGGAAACAGCTTGATATCAAGTGCCAAAATGAACACACAGATTGAACTGAAGGAAAACATATAATTCAGTGAAGTTGAAATAACTTCTTTAATTCTAATTTTTATTTTTAAAAAGAGTTGAGAAGATAATTGTTTTCATTACAAGAAAACCACTAGGAAAAAAAGAAAAAAAAAAAAAAAAAAAGAACACAGAAATTACCTGAACTACAAAAGGGTGAGAAATCAAAGTGAAAAAATCACATAGAACACACAGCCAGTAGACATCTTATGATTTGGACAGTTTATCTATACAACAATTTATTTAATTTCCAATTAAGTTGGGAGTTAAAAGTATGGGAGAATTGGGGCACCTGGGTGGCTTAGTCGGTTAAGCGTCTGACTTTCGCTTAGGTCATGATCTCGCGGTTCGAGGGTTCGAGCCCCGCATCAGGCTCTGTGCTGACTGCCAGTTCAGCACCTGGAGCCTGTTTCAGAGTCTGTGACTCTCTCTCTCTCTGACCCTCCCCTGAGCCTGTTTCAGAGTCTGTGACTCCCTCTCTCTCTGACCCTCCCCTGCTCACGCTGTCTCTCTCTCTCTCCTAGAAATAAATAAAATATTTAAAAAAAAAAAGTATGGGAGAGTAACTAAAGATACGAAGTTAGAAGATCTATATTTAATAAGAACCCAATATTATGGCTTAAAAGCTAGAGTATTCAGTGCATGCTAAAAAGTTAATTAAGGTGGAAGAAGGATAATTAATTAAGGTGTAAATTATTTAATGAAGAAAGAGAAGAAAATTTACTGAAACTAGAGAAAAATAGAAGTGTTTAATTGGAGTATGAATGAGACAGAGTAGCGGCCATTGACAAAGAGCTGTACAGGAAGGTCATGCTTGAAGTACAAAGCAAAATGTGGCATGGAAAATTTTAAGAGATAATTATTATTTTGACTGATGCAGAACACATTCTTCTTTCATCAGCAATTCTATATGATGTCAAATTTTATTTCTTTTTTGGGTTCAGGTACACTAGTTGGTTCTAAAGGGAGTAGCATTTGGATAATGAAAGCATTAGTACTGCTTATTTACATTCAGATTTTTAGAGTCTCAAGCTATTGAGATCTCTGAATTAATTATGTTTTTATACTATAAAGCAAATTTCATAAGTTGATAAGTTTCTTAAACTGATCTATCAAACAATGGACTCATATCCATGTTATTAAAATATTGTTAACCAGCAGAAATCTAAACACACGAATAGCTAAAAGTGCTTACCTGTGAGGTAATTGGAACGGGCAATGGCATAATAACTTTTTGCATTGCATTTAATACTGTTATGTCCACACATTATTTTTATAAGAAAACTGTTGACCAAATTAGAGCAATTATGAACAAATTTAGACAATTTAGAGAGTGCCCATAAGCTATCATAATTATAATTTACGTGGCAAAGTTACTTGGGAAGTAAATGAGATAGTAAATTCAGGAATGATTAGTATTTAGGAGAGACACATCCACAGCATTCTGTTGTCTATAGTTTGTTTATAATTTATTAATGTCTCATTCCACATACAGCTTAGATTTGTTCCTTTATTACAATCAGATCTATCTCCTCCTTTGAGTACCATGTCTTTGTTCTAAGTTTTTGAAACAATTGGCAAGTTGATGTCCCATGTAACTAGGATATTCTTATCAAATACTCCCTTTCATACAGCCATGTGATAATTTTTGGAGAATTCATTATGTGGCCCGGGTTAGCAACAGTGCCTATTCATATAGATACGCTGCCTTTAAGGAACCTACAGGCCATCAACAAGGAGGCACTTTTAGGATGTTGTGGGAACTTCTAGGATCAAGGTAAGTGAAAAAGATTTTCTTAATTCAGCCAAGCAAGATCATAGAGGTGTCCAGAGTGAACGATGTTTGAACTCTTGAATGGCTAGAAACTGGTGGTCAAAATAGGGTGAAGAATTGGATATGGCTTTCTAGAGAGATGGAGTAGCAAGCATAAGTCATGGGGACATCAGACCAGATAGTTTGGGGAAAGATTAAGCGGTCTATGTGCCTGGTTCACAAGTTTCATGTGAAGGAATGAATGAGGATTAAATTTTGTTAATGTTTATTTATTTATGAGAGAGAGAAAGACCGAGTGCAAGTGGGGGAGGGGCAGAGAGAGAGGGAGACACAGAATCTGAAGCCGACTCCAGGTTCTGAGCTGTCAGCACAGAGCTTGAGGCGGGGCTTCAACCCATGAACCATGAGATCATGACTCGAGCCCAAGTTGGATGCTTAACTGACTGACCCTCCCAGGTGCCCCTGATGAGGATTAAGACAGAGGTGAAAATAACTCGATCATGGCAGAGTTTCTTTTGGAACATTATTCTGGAGCTGCTGCTTCTTCAAATAGTAACTGGATCACAGAGACCAGAGTACTCACTCCCTGCCCAAACCTGTCTAGGCCACATTTTTGGAGTCTTCATCTGTTTCCTTCCACTCATTAAAAATGTCATACATTTCGTTTTTCTTCAGTAAGATTCTACAGTTCAGGAGACAGATACTGTGATTCATTTGTATCTGCAATAAATGTTGATACGGCCCTTGGTATACAGCGCTTCTAAATATATAATTGTTGCATCAAAATGTTTAGGAGCATATTTATGGAATGCAATGTGATAGATAAGTGATAGTCTACGTATGATGTCAAGTAAATGGATAAATATAGTGTGATTATAGATATATTTATTTCTTTCACATGAATTTTCACACATCTGATCTTAGAATATTCCTCTTTTGGGGGTTGCTGAAATTGTATGAGAAATACAAGTGAAATCCTACACTACTTTGTCAATTTACTTTTACATTCAAGACTTTCCCTAAATTTAAAATGGAAATGGTTTCATCAGAATATGCTTACATATTCAAGAATAACATCACCATAAAATGAATGTTAAAAATAGCTTTTTGTTCTCTCGTCTGTCCAGACTGCCAAAGTATTGTGGCATTTTGAGCAAAGTCTAGATCCTCATTTTCAATTGAGAGCTTGATTTGTCTTCTAAATTCTGGGCTGTGTATCAGCCAGACACCTCATTAAAGCCTAGGTTTATTAGAATAGAGGAAGTGGCAACTCCTAGCCTTGCTTTTATAATGTGCACTATCTATAACAAGCCCAACAAATAGAACTTGAATGGCTGTAGACTAAGGAAAAAACTAATTAGTGAGATGCATTATAATGAAATAAAAGAAGTTAGAAAACACAACCTGAATAATATAAGGCCAAAATATTTTGTATATGATCACAAGGGAAATATCGTATTTGTTCCAAATAATGTAAAGCGTTGAGTCCCTCATGGCTGAGCAGATAATAGATGATGTAATCACTTTTAGCTTGATTTAATTATTTGTAATATTATAGTAAATGAAATTCTGGGTTATTCTATTATGCAAACAGTCTTCCTCTATGTCCCCATCCTACTACCCAAACCACGTGTCTGGACATAAGTGCTCAGTATACATTGTTGGGGTGGCTGGGTGGCTCAGTCAGTTAAGCGTCCAACTTAGGGTAAAGTCATGATCTCATGGTTCATGGGTTCAAGCCCCACATCAGGCTTTGTGTTGACAGCCCAGAGCCTGGACTCTGCTGCAGATTCTGTGTCTCCCTCTCTCTCCGCCCCATCCCCACTCCCATTGTATCTCTCTCTCTCAAAAATAAACATTAAAATTTTTTTAAATATACCTTGGTTGGACAGAATTGGACTTCTAGATCCATCACCATTTCCTGAAATAAAAGATAGGAGATCTAAGTCACAACAAATGCTTTTATGTGTTTGTTTAATTTAGCTCCCTGCTGTCAACCTTTTCCTTTTCAGAGCTGCTTTGCATCCACATCTATTACCTTGTCCAAGTGACAAGGTCATCATATTCATATGGTTTCCTCCGACTATTACCACTACAAAACTTTCCCTTCTCAATATTCACTGAAGGATCACCTGACTAGCTATTTATTGCAGTTATGAAGTTGTGGTCACCAACCTTAACCAGACTGTCACTTCTACTGTGTTTCTTTATTCTATTCTGTCCCACTTTCTTTAATCTTCCAGCACCTACCTCTGTGGGACTCACAGCAGAATATCTAGTCTATTTCTTTGAATAAACAAATGCTACCAGAAGCAAACTGTTTCAGCTTCTTGTTATGTAACTTCAAACCTCCCTGCTCTTAAACCAATCCATTCTGCCTTGCCTCCCGTCAAAAAGAAAGCAAAGTCCCTTCTTCAGCTGAAGGCTAATCTTCTTGGTACGCTGATGCCTTCTCAGAACTTACATTCTTTTGATTATTTTCTGTCTTTTTGGTATCCTTAACCTCTCCTTCTCTACCAACTTCACATCCTAGCTTTTCAATATGCTCCCAACTTCTTTGTTTAACACAAATAAAGGCACTTAGCCAGTTTTCACTGCTAGCGGTTACACTCTGTGCTCCCATTCATATCCAATTCTTCTTGAAAGTATTTTCTTCACTGTATTCAGTTATTTAACATTTACTTATGCTTCCACTCATGGCAAACTACTTTACCATGCCTTGTGCCAGAGCCTGCTTTACAACATCACCAATAACTTCTTTGTCACATAATGTAATCAGACTCTACAGTTCTCTCTAGCTTTAACTCTTGTAAACAGCATCTTACTCTTTGACACTGCAGGAAAGAGTTAACAAAGCAGGTCTGATTATCCGTAGGCCCTCCTTACAAGGTAGGCACAGTGATGAATCACTAAATCCTACACTTGAAACTGACATCGCACTATGTGTTAACTAGCTGGAATTTAAATAAAAATTTTTCACAACAATAACAAGTTTCGCCCTGAAGAGGCAGGCATCTGCGAACTTGGATTTCAGGAAGGTGTCTACCATTCCCAGAAATGATGAGTGGATTTCAATACCTAGACTGCTTGTGCAAACAACAGGGTTTATTCTGAACACCTGCTTTCCTTCAGCAGGTCTGGAATTTTGATGTGTGCTAGGCAGAGAGTGCCTCCATGGTGAGCCTCCCAGGAAAATTCTGGCCATTGAGTCTTCTAATGAGCTTCCCTGGCAATGTTTTACTTATGTTGTTAGAACTTGATGCTGAGGGAATTAAGTATGGCCTGCGTGACTTCCCCTGGGAAAGGATACTCGGAAGCTTGCACCTGGTTTCCTCTGAACTTGGCTCATGTGCCTTTTCCCTTTGCTGACTTTGCTTTGTATCCTTTCCCTGAATTAAATCATAGCCATGAGTACAATTATATACTGAATCCTGTGAGACCGTCTAGAGAATTACTGAACTTTGGGGTGGCCTTTGGAGGACTCCAATGCAGACACCCATTCCTTTAAAAAAAAAAAAAGCCTCTCTGCTCCTCTGCCAACACACTTCACTGGTTTTCTACCTGCCCCTATATCTTTCTTACTTTATTTTTTTAGATTCCTTTTGTTCTCCCCATCTACTTAATGTTAATGTGCAGAGGGCTTTTTCTCTTGGTGATATTTCAGTCATTATAGCATCAATGACAGTTTTTATGATAATAGTTCCCAAATTTGTATCTTTTCTCCAAGTCTCCCCTCTGAGTTTCAGATTCTTATGTCTAATTGTCAAATACATTCACTTTGGTGGCTCACAGATTTCTCAGATATAATAGTTCCAACACTATATTCTTGCTTCCCTCGTTCCTCCGTAAGACTTTCTTACCTCCATAGTGGAACCACATCCAAACTATCCGGTCATTCAAATGTTTTTACCTCTAAACATTTCTTGAGTTCATCTACTTTAACATACTACCATTGTGTGTTCTAATGCACAATTATGATCCTAACATGCTTTGTGTCTTTCCATTTTTTGATTTATAATGTTGTTATGGGCTGAACTGTGTCCCCTCAGATCCCCATGTTGAAGTCCTAATCCCCAATGTTAACTGTATTTGGGGATGGGGCAATTAAGGAGGTTAATTAAGGTTAAATGAGGTCATAAGAGTAGGGCCCTAATCAAATAAAACTAGTGTCCTTACAAGAATGGGAAGAGATACCAAATCTTAATCTCTGCATATACACAGAGATAAGGTGGCCATCTGCAAGCAAGAAGAGAGATCTGACCCAAATCCAGCCCTGTTCATTCCTTGATTTTGGACTTCCAGCCTCTAGAACTGTGAGAAAATAGATGTCTGTTGTGAAAGCTACCCAGTCTATGGTATCCCATTGCAGCAGCCCAAGCTGATTATTACAAATCTATTCTCCATATAGCAATTAGAATAAAATTTAAATACCTAAGCACAAAGATAACACAGCAGGTCTTGTTACTTTCTGTTTAAACTTTCAATGGCTTGTTACTGCTGTTCAGATGAAATCCAAATTCCTTATCATTACCTACAAAGCCATGTATGGTAACCCCTTAGCCTCACTTGAACCACTCTCCCCTTCCTTTTATAGCCAGTGCCAGTGGCTTTTTCATCTCCTCAGATGTCTCATGATATGTCTCTCCTCTAATCTTTGATACTGTTTCCTTGCCTAGAATCTCCGTCATCCCATTTTTTACATAGCTGCCTTCTTAACCTTCTACAGTATAAATTACACTTTCTTAGAGATATCTCTCATACTACCTTATCTAGATGGGTTAACACTATCACTGTAAGGAGGCTGTTTTCCTGACTGTAGTAATAATAAGGTATATCGTATATTTATTTTTTCATTGTCCATTCCTCCCTCTTCTGTGTAAATTTCACAGAGATAGTAACTATGTTTATTCTCTCTAATGCAATGCTAATTCCTCTGCAATGCCTGCCACATAATAGATAATAAATATTTTTTTTAAAAAACCCAGATATTTGTATGGATGGAAGGACAGATGGTTGGATAATTGTCTTAAAGAAATTTCAAATGCCAAATTTAAGTTCCTTAAAATAATTTATAAGACCCTCAATGATCTTGACTCTTGATGATTAGTTAATGGGCAGCTAAACAAGGAAACTTTGGTGTTGGAATTTGACTTTCCTAATTTAGAGAACACTGATCTGATCCTAGAGACATTAACTGGTTCAATATTTTGGGGGTAACTACTTATGATAATTACTATGCTAGCTCTAGGTTAGTCTGTCCCCAATCCCCCATCACCCCACAACTGTGTACAAACTATAACGACCACACTGTACTTCCACCAAGCATCAATGTTCCCTTTCTCTTGCCTTATCCTTCACGCATAGTGTTCTTGCTGCCCAAAACACTCTTTACAGCCACTTTCATCTGTTGTCACTTGTTGTCACTATGGTCTTGGCTTAAACATCAACTTTGAAAGGAATGACTTCTGTGCCCCTCAGTGAGTCAGACCCTCCCCCTGCAGTTTCTTCCAGGTGTCCAAAGTTCTCCGTCACACCTCTCTCCTCACAATGTCATTATGACTTGTCTTGGCTCTTCCTTTCCATTAGTCTAGCAGCTCTTTGGAACTAGGGACTATTACACACTTGTCACCGTTGCATCTCTAGAAACTAGCAAAGTGGCAAGCAAAAAACACCTACAAGATTAGATTCATACTCTCTAAGTTAGCAAGGTCTGATTCTAACTCCAGGGCTGTCTGGCTCAACCATCTACCAACTGGTGGTTGCTAATATGAAGATTCTATTCACCAGATTAACTTCAGAACTAAAAAGTTTTTAAATTGTGCCTTTAAAAAATATGTCACAATGTTTTATTTTGTGTTTTTTTAAATTTTTTAAAAATATTTATTTATTATTGAGAGACAGAGAATGAGCATGGGAGGGGCAGAGAGAGAGGGAGACATAGAGGGGGAGACATAGAATCTGAAGCAGGCTCCAGGCTCTGAGCTGTCAGCACAGAGCCTGACACAGGGCTCGAACTCACAAACCACGAGATCATGACATGAGCCAAAGTCAGATGCTTAACCAACAGAGCCACCCAGGTACCCCTGTGTCACAGTGTTTTGAAGGAGCAGTCTTCATACCAAGATACTTGATTTTCTACCCTTCATTCACTCCCTCCTTTATCCAATGATTGGGCTTCAGAATCAATAATCATCCAGCAACCCAGAGATTTTATGAGTGTTTAAATGAATAGAAAATAGAATAATGCCCAGTTTGCTGTCTTTAGTTTCCTGTCTCCTTAAAGAGGATTTAATTAAGCCCAGTGCTTTCCTGAGAAAGCAGGCTTCTAGACACCCTGGATTTCTCCATATGATTGCAGTGTTAAATCAGACTAGTTGTTACCCTTTTTCTAAGAGTAGCATTTTGCTAGTAAACCAAGATTGGACTGAAGTTGGCTGATGGAAAACAACATTAAAGAGTATATGCTCAAGAGGCAGAGCAACCTTAGTTACTGGAGAGTTGTGGACTAGGACAACCTGCAAGACATTCATTGATTTACTGGGTACATTGGGTGAGTTGACCAAGTTGTGTGCGTTAGACTATTTACTGACCTGAATTATATTCTCAAGTCTGATGATGACACACATTTCTCATGTTTCACTCCAGTTTTCCTTTTCTCTTGCCCCTTTTTTCTCCACTAGTCCTTCATGCCTTTCAGAGTCCCTTCTATGACATAGAGCCTTGAATACACTCTAACAACTCTGCCTTATTTCTCTCTTAGTCATTCTTCTAATCCCTGTTTTTGAGCCTCATAGTCTCATGTATGGTTAAGTCATTTTTGTATTCTGACTAGAAGCTGATTTATTAGTTCACTTTACTTATCTTTGTAATTGTTTAAATGTTGCAAGGGAGAATAACATAACCCAAAGCAGCTAAGCAAACTAACAAATTGGGGGCATTTATTGGATTAGGAAGCTAGAAAGGATATGGGACTTGAGGAAGCACTCTACAAACCAATGCCTTACCTCATCGACTAACCCCAGTATCTCTCAGATCCTGCATATAAAAATATCACAACCTAAATGTCATCAAACAACAACAATGAAAGTAATGTCTACCTCTTGGACTGTGCACTTGCTCAATGAAAAGAGAAAGCAGTTGGCCATACTTATGGCATGTACCCATTCCTACAACCTGAGGAAAGTAGATTAAGGAAGGATGGCCTCTGAGAGGGAGTGGGGAAGACCACCAATGGGCACAGGCTGATGTGCTATAAGAATACTGAGAGAGCAAAGAGTTCATGTGCTGAATGGCTTACCCTCTGTTTCTCAGTGCTCCCTTTTTTGTTCACATCCAATAGATTAATTGTATCAAGTATAATGACATAACTAGCCAAACTATTTGAAAACTTCTAGAATGCTGTACATAATTAGGGTGTTTACCTCTTCCAAGTTTTGTTTGTTGACTTTCAGCTTTTTGTAAAATTGAAATATAGATGACACAAAATGTTACATTAGCTTTGGGCATATAAATAGTGATTCAAGAACTCTATATGTTATGGTATGCTCACCACAGGTGTAGCTACCATCTGTCACCACACAATGCTATTACAATATCATTAATTATACTCCTTGTGCTGTACCTTTCATCCACATATTCATTCCATAACTGGAAGCCTTGCCTGCCACTCCCCCCTTCACTCATTTTGCCCTCCCCTACTTCCTTCCTTTTGGCAACCACCACTTTCTTCTTTTGTATTTACAGATCTGTTTCTTCTTTTTCTCCTTCACTCAGTTGTTTTGTTTTTACATTCCACATACAAGTAAAGTTATATGGTGTTTATCTTTCTTTGACTTATTTCACTTAGCATAATACCCTCTAGGTCTGTTCATGTTCTCACAAATGACAAGACCTCATTCTTTTTTGTGAACCTGTAATATTTCAAAAAGACACACACATACACACTACATCTTTTTTATCCATTCATCTATCATAGACACTTAGGTTGTTTCCATATCTTGGTTATTGTACGTGCATAATGTTGCAATAAACATAATTGTGTATGTGTCATTTTGAATTAGTATTTTTTGGTTTCTTTGGGTAAATACTAGGTATTTACCCAGTATGAAATTCCTCAATTGTATGGTATTTCTATTCTTAATTTTTTGAAAAACCTCCGTCCTGTTTTCTACAATGGCTGTACTGGTTTATATTCCCACAATGCACAGGAGTTCCTTTTTCTCCACATCTTTGCCCACATTTGTTATTCCTTGTCTTTTGATACTAGCCATTCTGACAGGTGTAAAGTGATATTTCACTGTAGTTTAAATTTCCTTTTCCCTGATGATTAGTGGTGTTGAGCACCTTTTCATGTGTCTATGAGCCATCTATAGTTCTTCTTTGGAAAAATGTCTATTTAGTTAGACATTTTTAATCAGATTATTTGTCCTTTTGATGTTGAGTTGTATAAATTTATTATATATTTTGGTTATGAATCCCTTATCTGATATATTATTTGCAAATATATTCTCCCATTCAGTAGGTTGCATTTTTGTTTTGTTGATGGTTTCCATCATTGTGCAAAAGGTTTTTATTTTGGTGTAGTCCCAGTAGTTATTTTTGCTTTTGTTTCCTGTGCCTAAGGAGATATATCCATAAATAAGTTATTAAGGCTAATAGCTAACAGATTACTGCCTGTGTTTTGTTTAGGAGTTTTATGGTTTCAGGTTCGTATTTAGGTCTTTAATTACTTTTGAGTTTATTTTTGTGTATACTGTAAGAAAATGGTCTAATTTCATTCCTTTGAATATAGATGTTCAGTTTTCCTAGCACCATTTACTAAAGAGACTATGTTTTCCCATTATACATTCTTTCCTGCTTTGTCATAGATTAATTGACTATATAAGAGTGGGTTTATCTCCGGAATCTCTATTCTGTTCTGTTGATCTATGTGTCTATTTTTGTGCCAGTACTGTACTGTTTTGTAGTATATCTTAAAATCTGGTACTGTGATGCCTCCATCTTGGTTTTTCTTTTTCAACATTGCTTTGGCTATTTGTGGTTTTTTGAAGTTCCATACAAATTTTAGCATTATAGGTTCTAGTTCTGTAAAGAATTTTATTGGTATTTTGATAGATTATATTGAATATGTAGATTGTTTTGCATATGGGCATTTTAACTATATATATGTTGTGTGTATATATATAACTATATATATATATTATGTATATATACTATCCCTTCAAATCCATGAGGATGCCTCTTTCCATTTATTTGTGTCATCTTCAGTTTTTCTATAAATGTATTTTGGTTTACAGAGTACAGGTCTTTCACCTTCTTGGTAAGTTTATTCCTAGGCATTTTATTCTTTTTGGTGCAGTTGTAATTGGAATTATTTTCTTAATTTCTCTTTTTACTTCTTTATTAGTAGTATATAGAAACACACCAGTCTTCTATATATTAATTTCATATCCTGCAACATTACTGAATTCATTGATTACTTTTAATAGTTTTTGTGGTGTCTTCAGGGTTTTCTATCTCCAGTATTATGTAATTTGCAAAGAGTGACAGTTTTACTTCTTCCTTACCAATTCTGATGCCTTTTATTTCTTTTTCTTATCTAATTGCTCTGACTACAATTTGCAATTGTGTGTTGAAAATAACATCCTTGTCTTGTGTCTGATCCTAGAGAAAGAGCTTTTAGCTTTTCATCATTAAGTATGATGTTATCTGTGGGATTTTCATATATGGTCTTTATTACATTAAGCTATATGTTCCCTCTAAACCTAGTTTGTTGAGAGTTTTTATCATAAACAGATGTTGAATTTTGCCAAATGCTTTTTCTGCATCTATTGAGATGCTAATATGATTATTATCCTTTATTTTGTTGATGTGGAGTCTCAGGTTGATTACATTGTGGATATTGAACTATCTTTGCATCCCCAGAATAAATCCCACCTGACTGTGATGAATAGTCCTTTTATTGTGTTGTTAAATATGGTTTGCTAATGAGAAAGAATGAAATCTGGCCATTTGTAGAAATGTGGATGGAACTAGAGGGTGTTATCCTAAGCAAAATAAAGCAGGCAGAAGAGGACAGATATCATGTTTTCACATATAAATGGAAAAGGAGAAACTTAACAGAGGACCATGGGGGAGGGGAAGGGGAAAAATAGTTGGGGAGAGGGAGGGAGGCCAATCCATGAGAGACTCTTGAATACTGAGAACAAACTGAGGACTGATAGGGGTGGGGGAGAGGGGAAGGAGGGTGATGGGCATGGAGGAGGGCACTTGTTGGGATGAGCTCTGAGTGTTATATGGAAACCATCTTGACAATAAACTATAAAAGAAAAAAATATGGTTTGCTAGTATTTTATTGAGGATTTTTGATTATATGTTCTTTAGGCATATTGGCCTGCATTTTCCTTTTTCTTTTCTTTCCTTTCGTTTCTTTTCTGTTTTTCTGGTATCTTTTGGTTTTAGGATCACAGTATGGTGGCCTCATAGAATATATGGGAAAGCTTTCCTTCCTCTTCTATTTTCTGAAATAGTTTGAGGAGAATAGGTATTAACTTTTCTTTAAATGTTTGGTAGAATTCATCTGTGAATCCATCTGGTCTTGGACTTTTATTTTGGTTACTAGTTCTATTTTGTTTCTAGTAATTGGTCTATTCAGATTTTTTATTTCTTCTTGATTTAGTTTGAGAAGATTACCTGTTTACAGCAATTTATCTATTTCTCCTAGGTTGTCCAATTGACTAGCATATAATTTTTATAGTATTCTCCTGTAACCCTTTTTATGGAGTGTTAGTAGTTGTTTCTCATCTTTCATTTCTGATTTTATTTGAGTCCTTTTTTGTGTATGACAAGTTTGTGTAAAGTTTTATCAGTTTTGTTTATCCCTTCAAAGAACCATCTCTTGGTTTCATCAATTTTTTTTCTATAGTTTTTCTAGTCTCTGTATCATTTATTTCTGCTATGATCTTTTATTATTTCCTTCATTCTACCCACCTTGACATTATTTGTTCTTCTTCTAGTTCCATTTAGTGTAAACTTAGATTGTTTATTTAAGCTCTTTCTTTCTTTCTTTCTTTCTTTCTTTCTTTCTTTCTGTTGAGGTAATATTATATTGCTATAAATGCCCCTCTTAGACTTGCTTTTACTCTGTCCCAAATATTTTGTTATCTGTGGGTTTGTCTTTGTGTTTGCATTTTCATTTCTTTATCTATGCATTTTTTGATTTATTCTTTGATTCCTTTGTTGACTCACTGGTTGGTTAGAATCATGTTTAGCTTCTACATGTTTGTGTTTTCTCCATTTTTTCCCCCTTATGATTGATTTCCAGTTTCATACCACTGTGGTAAGAAAAGATGCATAGTATGATTTCAATCTTTTAAACTTATCAGGGCTATGTTTTTGCTACAGCTTGGGTACTTTCCATTATCCTGTCTTCCAGATCACTGATCTGTCTTTCTGAATCTTCTAATCTACTATTGTTTTCCTCTAGTGTATTTTTCATTTCACTTATTATATTCTTCAACTCTATTTGGCTCTTTTGTACATTTTCTATTATTTTGTTGAGTTCTTACTGAATTCATCTACTCTCTTCTCTAGTTTGTTGAATATCTTTATGACAATTGCTTTGAACTATTCATCAGGTAGATTATTTATCTCTATTTCATAGCCCTTTTTCTGAGATTTTGTCTTCTTTCTTTTCTTTTTAAATTTTTTTAAAATTTTATTTTTGAGAGAAACAGAATGTGAGTGGAGGAGGGACAGAGAGAGAGGGGGACATAGAATCTGAAGCAGGCTCCAAGCTCTATGCTGCCAGCACAGAACCCAGTGAAGGGCTGGAACCCATGAATCACAGGATCATGAGCTGAACTGAAGTCAAGTGCTTAACTGAATGAACCACCCAAATGCCCCATATTCTTCTTTCATTTGGAATACTTCTGTATGTCCTCTCATTTTACTTGATTTTCTATGACTTTTCTTTACTTGACTCTTATTTCTATGGATTGGGCAGAACAGCTATTTCTCCTCAACTTGAAGGAATGGTTTTGTGTGTGGTCATCTCTTGTGTAGACTGGGTATGCCTGGTGACTTTGGCTGGCTGTCTTGAGCTGTGGCTGGCATTTGCTGACCTAGAGAGAGTTCCCACAGCTCCCCACTATTTGGCAGGTTTCTAGGGCTGGTTCCTTCATATTCTAGTTGCCATTTTAAACCATGTTCTTCTGTGACCCAGAGTAGACAAATCTGCTGTCAGTCCGTCAATGCTGTCTGTCCCCATTGAAGCTCACAGCACTGGGGATAAAGGTTCCCTGTGTTACTGTGTCTCCATTTCACTCGCTGTTCTCCATGTGTTCTCTATCTTTGTTCAGTAGAAGCATAGTACTTTTTCAGGGCAAATTGTTCTATAAATAGGTGTCTGTGTCTGTGGAGGAAGTTAGTTCAGGGTCTTCCTACACTGTCTCCTTGGGCCCTTTCCTCAACTGTTAGCTTTTTTTTTAATATGTACTATGACAAAGCCCGGTTTAGATGACTTCTGAGGTCATTTTACATCTGAGAAAGTTGAATTTCAAAATAAGGAAATTTCTGCTAGCTGTTATAACAAAAAGTTCTATCACCCAGGTAGTCCTGGAGGGTTGTCACATGCCTCAGGAGAGAATTGAAGACATGGTCACCTGCCTCTGGCTAGATATTTTGTTCAATGGTGCCTGCCTTGTCTCAGTTACCTGTGTTAAGTTTAAGAAATGCACTGTATCCTAGGCTCCATGGCACATTCCCAAGGCAGAGATAGCAGGTGTTACTCCACAAAGCAAGTGCACCATGACATTTATACATATGAGATGACACAAACTGAAATCTGAGAGTCACATCAGTGAGATATAAAATCAGAAAGCCAAGGAGGTTGAGAGAAGATATTTCATAACATCTTCCTGCCCCTGCCCCTTACTTGTTTTTTATAAGATAATATATCACTTTGGACCCAATCCATTTATCCACTCATGTATCTGCATTGTTCGGTTCTTTAAGGTTGTGTGTAGGAGGTATAAACATGTTGCATTTGGTAACATATTTTTTTCAAAGATACTCAGAAATGTAGGATGGCAAAGAACTTTAGCGTTTCATCCAGGTAAATTTTTTGGATTTCCAGTATTTCTAAAACCAGGATGTATCACAGGTATTATGGAAGACTAGAGAAATGTCTCAGAATTTTTCAGGAGTCACACCATGGGCAGATGTATTGCCTTCTCTCTGCCGCTAGGAATTCATTTCAACAAGAGTGAAATTGATACTTTTTGGCCACCAGGCAAAAAAAAAGCAGCCCTACTGGGTGGAATTTTGCCTCAAGACATTTTAGAGGATGCTTTGCTTTCAAACACTAATCAATGACCTAATGAGGAAAGAAGAAAAGTTTGCTATTTTTCAGTAGGAGGGCCACAGTTTTTTATGCAACTTCTTTCTTCCAAAAGTAGCTGAACTTGTGTCAGGAACATGAGGCTTCGTTGTCCAGTGAACATCCTTTTCCTAATTTAGAAATCAAGTCCTAATTTACAAAGGGAATAGGCCCATGAGTTTATGCATGCAATTCACTCACTTATTTACTCATTGAATGAATATCAGTTAAGCATTCCAGGTACTGTTACACTCTAGCAATTGAAAGATTAGTAAACCAGTGTCCTTGGATCAGGAGGAGTTTGCAACCAAGTGGGAACAGACATATATGTAAATTGTCATTATAATTTAATATAAATGTGAGCGATATATGAATAAAATTTTGTCAAAATACGGAAGGAATGAATTAAAGTTCCTGGTGATATCCAGAGGAACTAGAATATTCCAGTTATCTGTCTCCTGGAAGATTGCAATAAAAGGAATCGAAGGGCTCTTTCAAACTGCTGGTTCAAAGTAAATCTTAACATAAATGGAGCAAGATTTTCTTCAGTTTAGGTGAGTCCAACAATGCTTTATCCTCATTTAAGGATATATCTAAGCTGAGAGACCTTTAAGAGACACAGGAAGCTCTTTTCAAAATTACCCAAGGACACTAAATATGTCTTAGGTGTCTTCTCATAGATTTAGACTTAGAGACAAGAATATGAAAAGAAGCCATTTATTTGGGAAATTACCCCAGAAATCAGCAGTGGGACAGTGAGGTACTAAGACAAGGACCAGAGGGAAACTAATAGTAGATACACAACACACTTCCGACCTGCCTTTCTTTTGAACCAGAGAAAGCCCATATAGAGAGAGTCCCAAGTGCTTGTACTGGGACACCTTGTGCATGGACTTGGATGTGACACCAGCTGTTATAGGTGGAAACAATGGCTTCTGCTACAATACGTTAACTAAGCCTGTTCCAGGCAAACTGGGATATATGATCTCCCTGCTAATGGCCCCATATATTAGGAATACATATTTCTTCATCTCTCCTTGGGTTGAATATGAATCTGAGGAGTTCAAATCAATTACATTTTAGGGAGACCAAAAAAAAAAAAAAAAAACCCTTCCATTATTAGATTTCTGCTAAGATCCTCTTCTATATCTTGCTTATAGAATTCCACAACTATATAAAAGCTCACTATGGTCCCTCATTCAATTACATTTGCTCCATCTGTACTTGCTTGTGAAAACTCTCTAATTACCAAGCACTCATTTAATTAAGCACCTTTTTAGTCACTTAGCATGAAGTTGTGAAAGTTGTAAGACTGAGAATCAGTCATATGAGACAAATAGCAAAAAGCATAATAGACCCACCTGTTAGAAATTGGTGGAATAAAATAAATATCTAGAAGATTAAATATTCTGAGGAGCAACTTCCACTTTATTGTTTGCAAAATGGTTTTTGATTCATCATTAATGCTCTCAGTAATTAATGAACACCAGATGGAATGTGAAACAAACAGGGCCACATCTATCAGGAGGTGTTTTCTCAGAGCTAAATGAAGCAATGAGCTTGGGCAGTGTTCACCTCCCTTAGTCTAGGTTCAAAGAAGGCCCTTTGATCCATGTATACATACCTTGGAGGAAACCTGGATGCATGACTTGACCTCTCTGATACCCAAATGTGAGATATAGCACTTACCTGCCATTCATCTACAGGCATACCTCAGATAATGGCAGGTTTGCTTCCAGCCTGCTACAATAAAGTGAATATTGCAATAAAAAGAGCCAAATTATTGTTTTGCGATGCATGTAAAAGTTATGTTTTAATTAGTCTAGTAAGTATATAATAGCATTCTGTATAAAAATAATGATCATGCCTTAATTAAAAATACTTTATTGCTATTTGCTACAAAATGCTAATCATCATCTGACCTTTCAGCAAGTTGCAATCTTTTTGCTGGTGGAGGATGTTGATGCTGCTGACAGATCAGGATGGAGGTTGCTGAAAGTTGGGGTGGCTATGGCAACTTCTTAAAATAAGACAACAATGAAGTTTTCCATATCAATTGATTCTTCCTTTCATAAGTGATTTTTCTGTAGCATGCGATCCTGTTTGATAGCATTTTACCCACTGTAGAACTTCTTTCTAAATTGAAGCTGGTCCTCTTGAACCCTGCTGCTGCTTTACCAACTAAGTTTATGTAATAATCTTTTATTATTACTTCAGTATTTTTCACAGGATCTTCATCACGAGTAGATTCTATCTCAAGGAACTACTTTCTTTGCTCATTCATAAGAAACAACTCCTCATTCTCTAAGATTTTATCAGGAGATTTCAGGAATTCAGTCATATCTTTAGGCTCCACTTCTAGTTCTCTTGCTGTTTCTTCCACTGAAGTCTTGAACCCCTCAAAGTCATCAGTGAGTGTTGGACTCTACTTCTTCCAAACTCCTCTTTCTGGCTGATGTTTTGACCGCTTCTCATGAATCATGAGTGTGTTTAGTGGTATGTAGATTGGTGAATCATTTCCAGGAGGTCTTCAGTGGACTGCTCAGATCCACCAGAGTAATCACTGTCTATGGCAGCTATAACCTTACAAAATGTATTCCTTAAATAAAGTCCTTGAAAGTGGAAATCACTCCTTGATCCATGGACTGTAGAATGGATGTTGTGTTAGTAAGCATGGAAACAATATTAATCATGTTGTACTTCTCCATCTGAGCTCTTAGGTGACATGGTCAATGAACAGTTATATTTTGAAAGGAATCTTTTTTGTTTTCTGAGCAGTAGGTCTCAGCAATGGGCTTAAAATATTTGGTAAACTACTCTGTGAACACATGTGCTCTCATCCAGGCTTTGTTCTTCCATTTTTAGAACACAGGTAAAAGATTTAGCATAATTCGTAAGGACCCTAGGATTTTCAGAATGGTAATGAGTATTAGCTTCGACTTCAAGTCACAAGCTGCATTAATTAGCCCCTTACAAAGAGTCAGCCTTTCCTCTGAAGCTGTGAAGCCAGGAATTGACTTTTCCTCTTTAGCTATGAAAGTCCTAAATAGCATCTTTTTTTCCAATATAAGGCTATTTCATCTACATTGAAAAGTTGTAGCAGTCTTCACTAGTTATCTTAGCTGGCTCTTCTGGATAACTTGCTGCAGCTTGAACATCAGCACTTGCTGCTTCACCTTGCACTTTTATGTTATGGAGAAGACTCCTTTCCCTTAAACCTCACAAACAAACCTCTGCCACTTTCAAACTTTTCTTCAACTTCTCACCTCTCTCAGCTTCAAAGGATTGAAGAGAGCTAGGGGTTTGCCCTGGATTAGGCTTTGGTTAAGGGAATATCGTGTCTGGTTTGATCTTCTTTCCAGACCACTAAAACTTTCTCCACATCAGCAATAAGTCTGTTTTTCTTTCTTATCCTTCATGTGTTCAATGGAGTAGCATGTTTAATTTCAAGAAATTTTCCTGTACATTCACATCTTGACTACCTGTTTGGTGAGAGAGGCCTGTTTTTGGCCTGTTTGATGAAGAGAGAAAGAGGCAGGGGAATGCCTGATCAGTGGAGCAGTCAGAAGACACACAATTTTTGATCAAGTTCATCCTCTTATAAGGATATAGATCATGGTGCCTCAAAACAATTACAATAGTATGCCAAAGATCTCTGATCACAGGCCACCATACCAAATATGGTAACAAAGAAAAAATTTGAAATATATTGAGAACTACCAAAAACTGACAGAGATATGAAGTGAACAAATGCTGTTTAAAAAAGTGGTGCTGATAGACTTGCTCAAAGCAAGGCTGCCAAAAATCTTTAGTTTTAAACACACACACACACACAAACACACACACAATATCTGTAAAGCACAGTAATGTGAAACACAATAAAATTAAGTATGCCTGTATTTCTAATACAAAATTCTAAAATCTGACTCCAATGTCTTCAAGCAAACGTCCATCTTCCCTGTTAAGTAGAAAGAACAAGCTTGAGAATCTAAAAAATGGGAAGAAAGAGGAAGAAAGCAATCCATATCATTCCACAGGGCAAAATCATGGAAATAAATGAGTTTGTAATTACTCTGTGGATCCTTGTTTAGATCAAAGGGATGGGAGATATATATTCACAGCTGAAGCACATAAACAGTAATTAGTACTTCTGACTAGTAATAGAAACAGAAGCTCTGAGGTTCTTTAAGGCAGGAAACCCCAAGCAGAGCCTAGGGAACATCAACGTGAAGAGAGATGATTGAAGATGAGGTATTGTGAGATTAGGGAGTAAGCCAGGATGCAGTGACTGTATTCTGCAATATAAGAATGGAAAGATCATCTGTTCTTTAGACCTTTCTGTAACTTCCCTTGTATCTAAAACTTTGGGAAGTATCAAAAGTAATGGAATAAACTCATTCATTCCAGCAATGAAAATTTAATTGGTAGAATAGTTTCTGTGGAAGACTCGATCAGAGATGAAACATAGAGGATGGGCTATAATATAGGAAAGCTCTCCTAATAAGTAAGTAACACAGAAATGTAATGGATAACTCTGTATTGAGCCTAGGTCTTGAGTTTGATTTTTATCCAAGCCAATCAGAAAGGTGGAAATCAGGCTTATGCAAGTTAGAAATGAACAAATTTCTGCCATTTGAAACTAACACATCGAGCAATTTCCTTACATACCTTTACCATGCTCACTCTCAAATCTGGGCTCCTGAACATGAAGTCATTATATTCATTAATTTACTTCATATTAACCATTACTTTGCCTTCCATCCATCTACACTTACTTTAAGGGCCAAACCCAAGTCTAACCTCTCTAGAAAGACTTACTCCCTTGACGCCACCCTCTTCTAAAACAGTTTGATACTCGTGATTAGTTCCACCCAATTTTTGACTCAAATGTGGCCTGTTCTATAATGCTTGCTATTATTTTATATGCACTACCATATAGCTCCAACTAAATTATAGGTTCTTCCAGTCATGACTGTGACTTATACCTCGGTGTACCCATAGCATTGATCACAGAGTAACATGGATTCATGGACTGAGTTGAAACAGAGATTTAATTTAAAATCCCAGATTTAAGGATATGGCAGTTAAGATTCAGAAAAGGGAAATAATTTTTCTAATGCCTTCTAATGTCTTTCAAAGGATCAGTTACAGTGTCAAACTGGAGTATAAAATTTCTGACCCGAATCTAATGCTTTTCTGTTAAATAGATAGCTTCCACAATCTGATATGTAATGGGACAAATGTAATTGTTTTAAAGTTCTGGAAATTCTTACGGGAATTTTGCAAAACACAAAGATCAGAATATACCACTTTTGGCAGGGAGAGAGGAGTCTTTTTAAAAGTTGGCAAACTGAAGAGTTTCCCTCAAAAGAACATTTAACCTGTTTGCTTGAAGCAGGGAGCTTTGGTTTTTCTCACCAAGGTCCCTATTCCTTGGTTCTATCTAAGAATCAGCAAGAAGGAGGGTTAATAATGTCATTTAAAGTAAATCACACTACCTGATGATGAGAACATCATTCTGTCTTCTCTGGTAGTTAGGAAGTCTATAAATTTGGTGCCACTGTCAAGTAGAAAAGGTCTGACTACAACTTGAGACTTCATCAAATACCTGCATGTCCCTTCTAACTATAGATCTCTCAGCATTTTTTGATTAGCATATGAACTTCCTTCCAAAGAAAAAGTAACAAATACACAGTAAGAGAAGGGGAAAGGGCAGACAAAAAGCACAAAGCGAGAGGAAACAACAGAGAAATCTCTCTTTTGCAAGGTTTTTTTTTACTTAAATTCCAGTTAGTTAATATACAGTGTAGTATTAGTTTCAGGTATGCAGTTTAGTGCCTCAACGCTTCCTCAGGTATACTCAGGTATACAGTGTATACTCAGGGATACAATTTAGTGATTCAACCCCTGTTGTTCATCACATCATCCTTAATCCCCATCACCTACTTAACTCACCCCCCTACCAACCTCTTCTCTGGTAACTATAAGTTTTCTCTACAGTTAAGAGAACACCTGGATTTCTTAAAACTGTAACAGCAAAGATTAGGCTGAAGGTGTCTTGTAGGGACAGTGCACATTGAGCATAGGTACAGAAGCAAAAATGGGGACTTAGTTGAGTGGTTTGTGAAATTAGCAATCACTATACATTTCCCTTGAATCAGAAACAAATAGCAGAGCTTTAATCTTAGAAAAGATTGGCCAGCTAATAAGTCCAACACTTGGAAACTTGAAGTGCTTCTAATGAACTTCTTGATTTTTAAATTTGTCTTAAACTAGTATTTTTTCTTAGGAAGTTATCAGAGCTTCCTTAAATATTCTTTCATACTTCTTACTGTTTTTGAGAGTACTCACAAACTTGGATTTCTGATATGTGCTGACTTTTAAAAATTAATTCACACTGGAGATAAAACACTAGACATCTTTCATATTTTGAATAGCTCAGAAAAAAAATTGAGACTTTACTTGACAACTAAAGGGAGTTAGGAAGCAATTTATGCTCATGCTTCTTTGAAAACCACTCCTTCACATACCCCTGATTTTCTTCCTATTGAGATGAACCAAAGGCATGTCCTACATGGTGCTGATTAATTATAAAACACCTTGTTACTGAAATATATTTTTAGGTTTGTATATCATGTAAATTCTAACTTTGACTTGGAAAACAATTCACTACAAGTTAAAGTAGATTTGCATTTCCAAACTTTGAATGCTACTATACATTTGTAGTTAACATGACTTACTGTTGCACTTCAGGGGCAGGACTAGGGTGAAATGAGTGAGATTCCTAGGAAACAAAATTTAGGAGACCTTGGGTCACCTGTATGGCTCAGTCAGTTAAGCCAATCATGACTTGGGCTCATGTCATGATCTTGCAGTTCGTGAGTTCGAGCCTCATGTCGGGCTCTGTGCTGACAGCCCAGAGCCTTGAGCCGGCTTTGAATTCTGTGTCTCCCTCTCTCTCTCTGCTCCTAACCCACTTGTGCTCTGTCTCTCTCTCACACAAAAATAAAATAAACATTAAATTTTTTTTTTAATTTAGAAGACCTCCATTCTCAGGACGGACATTGTACTTGCACGACCCTCTGAGTCATTGCCTTCTTAAATTTTTACCCTGGGGACTCCGTGGCCTCACTCTGGTTCCAACCCTAGTTGCAGCATTGGTGGTTCAATGGTAGAATTCTCGCCTCCCAACCCTAGTTGCAAATTGTGCCCTACACTCTTCGCCAATAAGAGGTCTGCCATGCTATCTTGAACTGAGTATTATAGTGTTGACCACCCTGGTATAGCCTCTCTCACCATCTCTTTCTGTTCTAGTAAATAATTTAGACCTGAAAGTGTCTGATTAAATGTATGCAAGGGATAGGAATGGATCAAAGAGACAAGGGAAAGTATCATCTTAGAAGCTAAAATCCCAACTACATAGTGACTGAAAGCAATGGAAGAAGCCATGGTGAAATACCATGTTCTAACTTCAGGGGATTTGAAGTTAACAGGAGAAAAATTGGCAGTTTATGGATCTGGCAGCTCCTTCCTCAGAGACTAAGCTATAAAAATTCAACACAGCTGTGATTCAGCTATTTCTGGTGCTCATCATTTTGTGAGCTTCTATCTCATTCTAGATATTTTGCTAGGTACACATCACATTTTATCTCCAATTCTCATAGCTAAGTACAGAGTATCAGTAATTATGGTGATTCCTTGAATCCGTGAAGCTAGCAATTGACAGAATCTGGACTTTAATCCATGTTCTTCTACCTCCAAAGCCTTCAGCATAGATCCTTGCTTGTTTTATGTGATTGTAAGGTGTAAAAATGAAGTAATTACTGAAATGAAGGAAACCAGAATGATGTTATAATCCATCAGAATATACTGTGATTATCCTCATGACTTGGGCAATACTTAAACATCTCACCCTGAAACCAGATTACTAGACTGTATTCTCACTGGGTTGCCCAGTAGAAACACTGCACTATACTGCGCTACATACACTCTTTAACACGGATTGAAACAGAAACATGTTTCTCTCATATCAATATGCAGAATTAAAGATCAGCCAGTTTCCCCAATGCTTACTAGGTTAGCATAAGCTTGCAAATAATTATCTTTCCTATAAACTTTTAGGAAAACAAATACCTCAATTCAGTTAGTAACTATAGCAATACTGAATAGGTTTGAGAAGATTAACATGCTTCATATTTTAGTATCATAATCTTTACTTATCAATAAGAGGTTTTACACTTGCATTTGCTTTTCCTGGATTTGGAGAGGAGCTGCTATAGCTTGTCCTTGCAGGAAGTTAAAAAAAAAAAGTGCTCTCCCTTTTTAAGAAAACATGCCTGAAATCATTGTTATTAAGAAGGATTTTTTCCTGTGGCTCAGTTGGGTAAGCCTCTGACTTTTGGTTTCTGTTCAGGTCATGATCTCACAGTTTGTGAGCCCCAGAGCAGTATCAGTAAACTGTGCTAACAGTGCAGAACCTGCTTGGAATTCTCTGTCTCCTTCTCTCTCTCTGCCCCTCCCCAGCTCACTCTCTAGCTCTCTCAAAAAAAAATAAAATAAAATAAAATTTAAAAGAATAAAAAAGAAGTTTTTTCCTAAGTTGTTTCTTTCTGGCTTAGGGGATAACTTTGAATTAATCCATCCATTCACACACATACATCAGTGTTTGTGTTAGGACAGGGAATGTGTATGTGTGCAGTGCTTTGGGATTTGTGTATATTTGGGAGAGCGGGGCAGATAGAATGCTAAACATCTTAAATGTGTCAGACTTCCTGCTTAGTGCTTTACATAGTTTTTCACTTCGTGCTCACAAAATTTGATGATGATCTATATTTTTCAGAACACTTCTGGTTATAGTTGGTAGAAATCCAACTCAAAAGAGCTTAAATCAAAAAGTAGTTTATAAAACAGGCTCATAGAATCACAGATGTAGGGGTAGCCTGGCTGCAGGCACAGGTGAATCCAGGGGCTCGGATAAGATCATCAGGACACAATATTCCTCTCCAGCTCTGAGAGTAATCTCTCTCAGTGTCATCCTAACTCAGCCCTCCAGCAGTCCCTCAAATCATATTAGCAAAACAGCTGTCAGCAGCTCCAGGCTTGCATCTGTATCTCATCAGTCCTGAAAGAAAGTAAATTTTTGAGTTGTTTCATTGAATCCTAGAAATGAGTCTAACTGGACCACTGTAGATCATATGCTCAGCTCTGAGCAAGAAACAGTGATGAGGCGAATTTGATGCTTGATTGGCCAAACCTATAGTCTGTGGCCTGTTTAGTGCTTGGTGATAGTAAGTCTACTTAAAACAAATGGATTTAATTTCGGGAGAGGGGGCAGTTCCCCAGAAAAGCATCAGGAATTATCAGAGAATAGGGGGATGGAATACGCATAGAGTTGTTGAATGAAATATAAGACAGTTACTTAAATTTGTATTTCACACCAAATAATGAATATATTTTTTAGTAGAAATATGTCCTAAATATTGCATAACTTTTAGTATAAACAAGTTCCAGCAATATTGGGGACATACTCCCACTAACATATGATCATCTGAAATTCATAGTTAAATGGGTGTTTATTTTTATTTGCTAAATCTGGTAACCCTAAATAAGCCCAAACAGCAGTGGTCCCCTAGAGATGCCCTATTATTTACATTCTTTACATAAGAATGTTATAGCCCAGAGAATTTTCATAAGAAGCCCTAAATCTTGTACATATTTCATATCATGACAGGATATATATAAACCCATAGATATCTTATGATAAGGCCAGTTATTTTACTCCTATCCTTTAATAATTTAAATTAGCCAATATTCTGTAAAATGTACCTTTCCTCACCGGGTTCCTTCTTGATTACCTGGCACACTGAGAGGAATATTCCAAGGCAGAAGGGTAGAGTATCTGGGAAGGGACACAAGGAGATTTACACAGAAAGTGACCTCCATCACACATCTCTTACTAATAAAAAATTAAAGGGGCTTGGCAGTGCCTGGAGCTAGATGGTTCGTGGTGACAGGAAACTCTGACAACCTAGACTCTGTGGAAGAACAGGAGAAAGTTAAAACAGAGAGGATTTAAAGAGAACAAAAATCCTGTTTCATTGGCTCTAAGGACATAAAGTGAACACCAGTTCTGGGCTTAATTTTATCATACCTATGTTACCTGCTTTTTTTGTCATTTCAGAAAAAAATAATGGAAGGTATCTTGTGATACAGTATATCCATAATGTTTTTCATCACCCTATAAAGTTAGTATATTAAGATTAAATAAACCTCCTAATTATGAATCTCCTCACGGTGCTTGCAAACTTCCCTCTGAAGACAAAGTACAAAGAGTTGAGAATGTAGATAAAGATAGAGCCAAGAGAATGCCTGCTTAACCTGATTTATTAGCTCATTAGGATGGATTAGCCCCTATCATTTACGGACACTTGGTCCAGATGAAAGCAAAACAAATGGTCAATTCAGACAAAATAATAAGACACAGTAATAAAATCAATAACTGGATTTTATTTAGTCCATTCATGTTTCCACAATCATCCAGCACCACCAAGTATATGCAAGAAACTCATAACTATGACAACAATACCTAACACTTCTGATTACTCAGGTTCTATGCTAAATTCTTGTGTTAGTTATTTAAAATTTACAACAATTACATGAGGTAGGTTTATCTTTACCTTTTACATATTAGGAAACCGTAGTTCCAAGATTTGTAGTGGAATTTGCTCGGTGGCAGACCTGGGGTCTTAGCACAAATCTGTTCAGTTATAAAAATCCATTCCATTAACCATTGCACTGTACTGCTTCTCTAGGCTGCAAAATAGGTATAAAAGCAAGGAAAAAAAATATTTGCACATTAGCTACTCATCAAAATAGATGACCTCTATGACTCCTTTCAGGAAAATAATCTAATCATCCCAGGGAATCTGTCCTAACTGAGCAACACAGAGCCCTTACCTGCACCCGATGCCCCGGGTCCATGTCTCAGGGTCTGACCGAGAACTTTCTTCCCTGGCTGGCACCAGAGGGTCCTGGCAGAATTCCCCTACCTAGAATGGATGCTATGGCTGTTATGTGGAGAGCCTTGTGTGATTCCTTGCAGCCAATACCCCTAATATAAGGTGGGGAGATGCCTCCTTCAAACACCACCCACCCTCGGCTCTGCATTTTCAGCTATGCTGCCCCTCTCTCAAGTAATTCTTTGTATTTCAGTCTATAATGATCCTTCAACCAGTCAATTAAAAAAAAGAACACACACAAACTACTGTTTTTCAGAATACAACTAAGGAACTATATGGACATATATTTTGAAGGCAAAACCTATATATGGGCTGCTATTTATTATTCTTGATGCCCCACAATTCCTAACCTGGCCTCCCAAACCTCTCCTTCTTCTTGGGAAATAAGACCCCCACTCATTCAGCCATTCAGGTTGATGGATTGGCCAGGTAACCAATTATAGCTGTGGGGTCAGGAGTGGTAGGGTTGAAGTGAAAAGAAACAAACTACAACCACCTGGCTGAGGGCTCATCCTATGTTTAATTCTGTGACCAGTTTTGTGTATGGTGCTGCCATCAGATTGGCCATGAGCACTTCAACAAGGACAATAAGAAGATACCTTCTTAATCCAGAGAAATAAGTCTAATATTTGGAATCTCCAGTCCCAAATGATAAGTACAAATATATAAGGAGAAATATACCTTTCCATACCTTAAATCCTACTTTCTTATATTAAGGCCATTTTATTGTAAATACAAAGCCAACCTTGGCAGTAAGGATGAAGGAGATCACCTGTACTGGGAACTAAATTCAGGGATCCCTTTTAGAGTATTGGCTGCCACTTTAAAGGCAGGATTTAAGGAGAGGGGAAAAGCCATTTAATCCTTTTACTACTGCTTACTAACTTGTAGATACTCTCCAGAGCCTTGTCTGGATTGTGATGCTTTTATGATTTTATGCAATCTAGGAAAAGATGAATCTCTTTACCTAGAAGCACCTGAGCACTGGCGTCAGTTCAGGCTGCTGGAACAGAATGCTAGGGTCGGATCTGGTAAGACTCTTCCTGGCTTGCAGATGGTGGTCTTCCCCTTATGACCTCAACAGAGGTGGGGGGAATCTGGAGTCTCTTCCTTTTATAAAAGCATTACTCCCATCATGAGGTCCCCACTCTCAGGACCTAATCTAATCCCAATCACATCCTAAAGTCCTCATTTCCAAATACACTTATATTGGTTTAAGGCCTTCAACATATAAATTTGGAGGGGGGCACCAACATTCAGTATTTTCTGTCTAAGCGTCACTATTATTACCCTTTAAAAAAAGTATTTAAGGGTCTGCTAATGTTTCTGTGCCAACATGGATTCCACACACAGGGCACTTTCCTGGGTAATTCTTAAGCAGATTGTGTTTACTGAGTACTTACTATAGTCCCAAAAGTTTGCTAATACGTGGTTTCAGTGGGCGGCAACAGTAAGCAGGGTTTAGGATTGGCTAAACAACAACTTTTCAGGGTAAGCACTATTCTTCCCTCTTTGCAGGTGAGAAAATTAAAGCTCAGTGAAAAACTAATTGGTAGAAGCAGCAAGATTTAACTCCAAAGAGCTGGATCCTGCTTTTGTTTTTAAGTATGAATGGATAACTAGCATTCTTTCTGCATCACTGCTGAGTGCTATCAACTGGGCAGAGAACACAAGGGATGAAGGAATACTATAGCATTTCCCCAGAAAAGTAGAACCATCATTAAGGGATTGATTGCTCTGTAACTAGACCTGAGTGCAAATTCCATTTCTTATCAGCTTTGCAACCTCAGATATTAACCATGTGTTTCTGATATATATTTTGATATCCAGGGCCCCTGGAAAACTGTCTTCCCAGGTTGAACTAATCCCTAGAGTTAGTAAAGGACTCAGCTGGGAAGGCCCCTTTGATCTGCAAATCCACCAATCCAGAATCTGTAGTCTCAACAGCCTCTCTTTATAGGCTTTTATGCTCCAGACCACTATTCCCCTGACCCTGATCACCCAAGGCCGCGCACCAGGCACGTTAGGGGCGGCCCCTATGCCTAAGAGCCAGCTGAAATTATTTAGCCAATCCTAAACCCTGCTTACCTATTGGTGCCGAAACCACAATAAAGGCTCTTGCCCACAGTTTCCTCCTGCTCCCTCCATCTCCCAGTAAACTCTGGAGCTTTCCAGTGGGGCTTTCCTTGGCAAGGCAGGCCGCCTTCTCTTTGGAACTGTGAGTAACAAACTATATTTTCAATTATGGGTGTCTCCCGGACCTGTTGGTTCCACCAAGCCTGAATAATAGTAAAATCCACATTTTAAAACACCTCAGGAAATCCACTGAACTCTCCAGTCTTGATTTACTTTCTGTAAAATTGCTGACCCCAAGTTTCTATATGAGAATGTGCGTGAAAGGCTCAGTCCAGGGCCAGCTTGTGGTATGAAGTCAACAACTGGTCGTATTGTTGATGTTATTCTGAATCAGATTATTTTCGTTACGCAGTTTGCTTCTGGAAAGCATGGACCAAATCTAGTTCATCTCTGCATGACTAGTGGCTGGCAGAGGGTAGGGACTCAAAAAGTGTTTGTTGAATTTTAAGTAAGTTAAAGCTTTTATTCTTCCCAGAGGCCCGTATGATTGACATTAAAGACCTAATTAGGCCAACCTGGCTTTCTGATCAGAGTGCTATAAACGGTTAGCGCCTTCGCAAAATGACTGAGCAAAGCCATTTGTTCTGCAGTGTGTGTATTTAACCTGTTCATATTCTGGGTAATTATGTCAACGTATTAAACAAACAAAAACAATAAAATGACAGGAAAATTTCTCATGTGCAGTTTTCTCATCTTGCTCTATAAACTATGAAGTGTTTGGGGAGTCTCTTTTGAGAGGGAAAAAAAACCTTACACCTTCTTTTTAAAATGAGATAAATTAAACATGTTTTTCCCTCACAACATGGTGTCTGCCGGGTACAAATGATTGCCACATTAAGTGGAAACAGCATGCATCCTCTTGAAACAGGGCTCTTCTAGAATTGCTTGATCTGACTTTCTTATTCTTATTGTGAATTCCAGAGGCATAGCATAGCACAGAGGCCTGGGGAGTGAAGTGGAGCCATTCTTCGGAAGGCTTTGGACTCAAATGACAATTAGGGAGGAATGAGATGATCTGAATTTCTGTCCTGTATATTCAGGCTCTGATCTGCTTCCGATGTGGAATTCTTTGCCTGAGTTGGGGAAATGTTACCCAGGGCACCGAACAGAGAGCACTGGTATTAAGAGCAGATGCTGTCATGTCTGCACAATAATTTCTTAGAACCTAAATTCTCTGTAACTAACTTTGAAACCTATGGTACCTATGGGAGAACAGGATATAAAGAAAATGAATGTGGTGCTATAGGAAACTTCTAAATACAGTTACTGCTGTTTCTGAGTGACAAAGTGATTACAAGGTAATGGCCACAAAATTGCCAAGGGATCACATCGGCTCCTCACTCTTGCTGTCTCTGGTTACTTTCTGTGTGGGCTGATGCAGTGTGGTTTAAAGAAGAACCTCCTTTCTCCCCTTCCAGGTTATGGAGTCTCCCTTTTCTTAGTTCTTGGTGGTTTGTCTATCATTTGCGTTGCAACATTTATCCCTTATTTCACCTATAAATAAGAGCACTAGCAGAAGTTGGACGAATATAAATTAACACATAGCTTCTTGACAACTTATGCCTTTTTAACCCATAGATGTTACATGGTTAAAATTGCTTCTGCTTTTTTGACCTTAGCTAATGATTAGTTCAGCCTGAAACAATAATCTATAAGTAATATTTAATCACTTACTATATGCTGTATGCTGGGCATTGTACCAAGTTTATTGTACTCATTATCTTTTAGCCTTACAAAAATTCTCCAGACTAAACCTACCCATTTTATAAGTAAGGAAACAAAGACCCAAGGAAGTTAAATTGGGCAGCAAAGATCACCCATTTAGAGGGGGTAGCTTATGAACCTTAGAGCCCATATATTCTACTACTACATTTTGTTTCAAATTATTGTGGTTTTCAGTGAATTGCCAGAGTTGTAAAACATTTATTTGGATCTTGAACACAGAAGTTCACACTATTTCTGCCCTTGAATATATTAAGGATATAGATATTAAGTAGGAAACAAGGATAGATTTTCTGGTTGAATCTGACTTGTCTAATTTCATAGCATTTCTGAGGAAAGTTTATCTTTCAGGGCTTGTCCAAGCTTTCAGATTGAATGTGTAACTCTATGCTTTTTCCTTCCCTGTGGAAACATTTCTACTCAACTGTGAAGGGTCCCAGGCACGCATCAGGCCCCCCCCCCCCCCGATGTCACAGTCCCCAAAGCTTAGCTGGAATGGCAGATGTTACATGATTTCATAAAGGGCTGGGATTAAGTGGGCCTTTTGATGAGGCATTTAATTTGGAGTTTAGCACTTTTTCATGCAGCAAGCACTGCTGGGCCATTGATAATGCCTGGGACCTAGGCCTTTAATCACTGGATGTTTGTTCTGTCTCGCTAAGGTGATTTCTTCAGCTTAGCATATAAAACAATAAGACTTATCAAACAGAAAGCTGCCTGAATGCCAGCAAATAAGCACTGGGATATAAACTGTGTCAGAAGTTTAATAAAAGTCACCCACAAAAAGCTCTTCCTAGAGATAAACAGTAAAATAGAGGAGGGAGGGATCCAAGGTCCACCCCCTATCACCCACTCCCCAGGGAATCACAGAGCAGCCAGCCTCCTGGTATGCCCGTTTATCAGTAACCTGCATGAACAAATCGGACCATCATGGCTGTAGTTGTTTCCCCTCTCTCTTCTCGCCTTTGTTTTTCCTTCTCAAGTGTTTAAGACTTAAAGCAGAAGGTTATTTTCACCTGTTGTTTCTTTTTCTCCCACCAGCCTTATGATAAACTGTTATTGCTAAGAAATTTGAGATCCCTCAGAACTAATGCCCATCTGTAGCCTTAGCTCTTTAGTGATGACCACACCATCTGCCATGCTGACCTTACAGACTCAACATGAGGATTTTACCTATTCAGTCGCTGCTCCCATGATCACCTAAACACTTCGGTTGTTATTGGGAAATATTTTTTTTTAAAGATTGGTATGGGGAAGAGAAGATGGAAGTACAGCAGATCGCAGAACAGGAGGGGGAGTCTCCACAGTGCAGTTTTGCTAGGGTTCGAATAAGAGGAGGCCAAACACCTTATTCCTACATGTCTTGTTCATAGGAGTGGCATCAAGATGCTGGGTCAAATGGTTTTCTTAGCCCTTCTAGACTCTGACAAGATGTGGTCAGGTGTAGAGATGAAGCTGAGAAATCGAGGGGAAAATGAGAAGGTGTGAGGAGTATCTCTTAGCTCACACCTAGATCTCCACTGTCCCAGGTGGAGTTGATTACATAAATTTGCCTAAAACACTTTTTTATTGTAAAAACACCCTGGAAAAATAAAGAGAAAACAGGATAACTTATATTCCCTAGTCCAAACTAACTACTGTTATATCTTGGCATATTTGCTTTGAGCCAGTTTCCCTCCCCCTCCCCCCCTTTAAAGGAAACCTTTCTCAGTTGTTTTTATAAAAGGAAAAAAAAAATGTTCTTCTAGAATGTAAACAATTAAAAAAGAAGAAAGGAATATATATATACCATGGAATGTTGCTCAGCTATCAAAAACCATGAACTCTTGCCATTTGCAGTGTGGACAGAGCTAGAGTGTATTATGCTAAGTGAAATAAGTCAAAGACAAGTACCATAGGATTTCACTCATGTGGAATTTAGGACACAAAACAGATGAGCATATGGGAAGGTGGGGGAAGGGAAGCAAACTAGAAGAGACTCTTAACCTTATAGAGCAAACTGAGAGTTGAAGGAGGGAGGGAGGGAAGGAGGGGACGGCTAGATGGGGGATGAATATAAAGGAGGATACTTCTGTTGACACTGGGTGTTATATGTATGTGATGAATCACTAAGTTCTCCTGAAACCCATATTACACTCTATGTTAACTTGAATTTAAATAAATATTTTGAGGAAAAGTGGATAAAGACAATGGACAAAAAAATGTAGGGATGGCAAAAATATCAAGTAAGGTTGAAATAAAGAAATCATTGCTAAATGGGAAAAAGGACAAAAGGGATAGTTATGTGTTCTTGAACAGTATCTACAATAAAAATTTAATGGTGATAAATAAAAGTAGGAAAGACCTAAGAAAAATGTTTCACATGTTGTCAGGAAAATGCAAATTAAAATGAGAGTCTATTACATATCTATTAGAATGGCCAATATCTGGACCATGACCAAAAACCTGGACACTGACCCCACCAAATGCTGGTGACGATGTGGAGCAGCAAGGACTCTATTCATTGCTGGGGGGAATGCAAAATGATAATCACTTTGGAAGACTGTGTGACAGTATCTTGGAAAAGTAAACATGCTCTTAGAAAAGTATAAAGCCATATACTCTTTGGTATTTATCCAAAGGAGTTAAACTTCTGTCAACATAAAAACCGGTACATGGATTTTTCATCAGTTTTGCATAATTACCAAAACTTAGAAGCAACTAAGATGTCCTTTAGTAGATGAAAGGATAGATACAGTGTGGTATTTTCAGACCGTGGGACGTTATTCAATATGCTTTTTTATAATTTCTTTTTAGAAGTGATGTGTCAATCTATGGAAAAAAAAAAGCCTACATGCATATTTTGTGAAAGAAGCCACTTTAAAAAGCTATGTATTGTACAATTCCACCTATATGACATTCTGGAAAATGCGTAATATAGAGAGAATAAAATAATGGTTACCAGGGTTTGAGGGGCGGGAGGAGTGCATAGGTAGAGTACAGAAGATTTTTAGGGTGGTGAAGCTGTTGTGTACGATACAATAGTGGTGGATACATGTCCTTATATATATCAAAACTCCTCAAATGTATAACTCCATAAAAGCTTAACTGTGGGCTTTGGGTGACAATGATGTCACTCCATAAAAGCTTAACTGTGGGTTTTGGGTGATGATTCACTGATTATAGCAAATGTACCACTCTGGTGTGTGGTGATAGCTGGAAAGTGTGTGAGTTTGTATGTGGAGAGAAAGAATGGGCAAGGGGTATATGATAAGTCTTTTGCCACTTGATTACAATTCATTATTGCTGTGAATCTAGAATTGCTCTAAAAAACTTAAATCTATTAAATACACAAAGGTGAAGTGTTCTTTTATTTTTGTAAGTTTATTTTGAGAGAGCTCAAGTGGAGGAGGAGCAGAGAGAGAGCGTGCGAGAGCGAGCCCCAAGCTCTGACATTCAGCTCGGAGTCTGATATGGGACTGAGACTGCTAAATTTTAAGATAGAGACCTGAGCCAAAGTCGGATGTTTAATCGACTAAGCCACCCAAGTGTCCCATAAATATTTTTTTTTTTTTAATTTCAAATTCTACTTGTTCATTGTTAGTATACAGGAAAGCAACTAACTTTTACACACTAATTTGTATTCTGCAACCTTGGTATAATTGCTTATTAGTTCCATTGGTCCGTTATTTCAAATTTCCTGCTTCTACAATCATGAGATCCATAAATACAGTTTTATTCCTTCCTAATGTATACATCACTATTTCCCTTTCTCTTCGTACACTACTGGCTTTGACTTTCAGGATGATGATGAAAAGGAGTGGTGAGAGGACCCCTCCTGGTCTTGTTCCTGAGCTTAGTGGGAAAACATCCAGTTTCTCACTACTCAGCTATAGGTTTTTTGAGGATGTTCTTTTATCAAAATGAGGAAGTTCCCATCTATTCCAAGGTTGCTGAGAGTTTTTAATCATGAATGAGGGTTAAATTTTTTCAGATGTTTTTCCTACATCTATCGATATGATCGTGAGATGTTATGGACTTCCATATGTTGTAGCTTTTGCAACTGATATTTTTAGAATTAATTTGACGGATTTAATCTCCCTATCCAGAGAAGATTGGATTTTGTTCTTATGTGGCTAGACTATGGCAATTAACTCAATCCAGTCAGGAATCGAGCTTATTTGAAGTTGGATTTATATCTGTGAAACTCCTGTATTTCCACTTTACATTTATTTCTGGTGTGTAGTTCTCCTAGAGCCTCCTACTACTGTGTGGTCTTTTGGAGTTGATTATAACTGGAAATCTGGAATACTTAAGAGTGTTCTTTCTCCTTGATGGCGTCTGAACTCTAATTTTTATTGTTCATTCATATGAAATAGCCCAAATGCCTGTTCAGATTCTCAATTCTTCTACTTCCCTAGAGTTTCCAGCTCTGTCCTGCAACTTTTAATTCAAAAAGTCTAAAATGGAAAAGTAGAATAAACATAGGCCTTACCTCTTCGAGATTCCCTTTTTTTTTTTTTTTTCAAGCTTTTAGATTTGAACTCCCTTCTTGCTTTATTTCTAGTGGATTTAAATGAAATACATATTTAATAATTTGTCCATTTTCCTTATTAGTAAGGGAGAGCTGGCGTGGATTATCTGTCCACCAAAGCCAGAGTGGGATTTTGTTGTTGTTTTTGTTCCTAAAAGACATTCTACTAGAGTAAAATGTTTTTGACCATTTTTTTCTTATAAAAGTCCCTGCCTGCGAAAAATCTCCATCCTCTTTTGGCAATAATCTGAATCTTCTGCCTGAATTTCTATAAAGAATCTTTATCTGTCTCTGGCTTTTTACAAATTAACCAGGGTGATCTTAGTAAAAAGTTAGTAGGATAAAGTTTTCTTAAGGAGGAAATGCTCTTTTGGGGTGCCTGAGTGGCTCAGACAGTTAAGTCCTGACTCTTGATTTAGGCTCAGGTCATGATCTCCTAGATCATGAGATGGAGCCTGGGATCCAGCTGTACTGTCAGCCCAGAGCCTGCTTGGGATTTTGTCTTCCTCTCTCTCTCTGCCCCTCCCCTACTCGCACTTGGTCTCTCTCCAAATAAACAAACATTATAAATAAAAAGGAAATGCTTTTTTGACAGGCAAATTATTTTGTTCTGCATATAGAAAAGAGAAATTTTCTTGTATTATGTTTTGAATGTTTATCCTATTTGAGTGTTCTCTACCAGTATACATGGTGTATGGTTGTTGAGTATCTTTAATTTTATTGTCTTTGTCTTCATCTGTATTTACTGTGTTTATATCATTTTTTCATCTGTCAATAATTGTAATAATAGAAATGTTTACTTTCTGTTCCTAATTTAATTCCATAAGGCTTTTGGCCTTCTAGGCAACTTCATACTTATTTTTATGTATCATTTTAATGTTTTAATATGTTTTAGGTTCTTGTTGCACTAAAATTTTATAATATGATTGAGAAAGTTTCTTCTCATTGAATTATACCTTTATCATCGACTGGTTTTCTGGGGGGGGGGGTTGTTTGAAAAATTTTTTAATGTTTATTTTTGAGAGAGAGTGAGAATGAGAGCAGGGGAGGGGCAGAGAGAAAAGGAGACAGAGAATCTGAAGCAGGCTGCAGGTTCTGAGCTGTCAGCGCAGAGCCAAGGCGACCGCGGAGCTCAAATTCACAAACCACAAGATCCTGACTTGAGCTGAAGTTGGACCATCAACCACTGAGCCACCCAAGTGCCCCTGTTTTCTGTTTTTTTATTATGCACAGCACATTTAAAACAGTGCGAACTGCAATACGGAGGGAAAAAAAAATCTATATGGTTCATATGCAATACAAATTTATCTCTTGTATGAATATTCCTCTTAGGAAGCTCTCTGCCAAGATTAAGATTTTTCTTTTTAGATGTATAATTAACATCCAATATTAGTTTCAAATATACAACATAGAAATTAATATTTATCAACACCACCATGCAAGCTTTGCACAATATTACTATTTACTATGCTGTACATTACATTCCATGACCTATTTATTTTATAATAGATTATATCTCTTATTCCCCTTTACTTATATGGTCCATCCACTCCTTATTTCCTCTGTTAACCATCAGTTCTGTGTATCTATGAGTTTGTTTCTGTTTCCGTTTGTTTTTTAGATTCCACATATAAGGGAAATCATAACAGTATTTGTCTTTCTGTTTGACTTACTTCACCTAACATAACACCCTCTAAGTCTATCTGTGGTGTTGCAAATGGCAAGATTTCATCCTTTTTTATGACTAATACTCTATTGTACATATACCACACCTTATCTATTCATCTATGGATGAATATTCATCTATTCAACCTATGTAGATTGCTTCCATAACTTGGCTACTGTAAATAATGCTGTAGTAAACAGGATGTATTTTGAATTCGTGTTTTCATTTTCTTTCAGATAAATACCCAGGTGTAGAATTGCTGAATCATATGGAAGTTCTGTTTTTAATTATTTTTTGAGGACCTTTCATTACTGTTTTCCATAGTGGCTGCACCAATTTACATTCCCATCAAAAGTGCACAAGTGCTCCCTTTTCTCCATATCCTTGCCAACATTTGTTATTTCTTGTTTTTGTGATAATCTTTTCGGCAGGTGTGAGGCCCTATCTCATTGTGGTTTTGAGCTGCATCTCCCTGATTGGTGATGGTGGACACTTTATGTACCTGTTGCCTATCTGTAGGTCTTTGGAAAAATGTCTATTTGGGTCCTCTGCCCATTTTTAATCAGATTGTTGGTGGGATGTTTTTGTTTCAATATTGAGTTGCATGAGTTTTTTATATATTTTGAATGTTAAGCCCTTATTAAATATGATTTTCAAAAATACTTTCCCATTCAATAGGTTGCTTTTTCATTGTATTGATGGTTTTTAGCTTGAGGTAGTCCTATTTATTTTTGCTTCTGTTACCCTTTCCTGATGAGGCTAATCCTATATATATATATATTGCAATATATATATATTGCTGAGACCAGTGTCCAAGAACTTACTGCTTATGTTTTCTTCTAGGAGTTTTATGGTTTTAGGTTTTAAACTCTTAAGTTAATTATTCTGTTCCAATTACTGTTTTATTAGCATAGTTTGAAATTCAGGATTGTTTGGGCTATTTTGAGGCCTTTGAAGTTCCATACAAACTATGATATTTTTTTTGTTCTAGCTTTGTGAAAAATGTCTGTAGTATTTCCGTAGGAATTGTATTGAATCTGCTCTAAGTAGTATAGACATTTTAACAAAATTATTCCAATCCAGGAACACAGCGTGGCTTTCAGTTTGTGTGTGTGTGTGTGTGTGTGTGTGTGTGTGTGTGTGTCCGTCCTCTTTATTTCATCAATGTATCGTTTTCAGAGTATTGGTCCTCCACCTCCTTGGTTAAATTTATCCTAGGTATTTTTTTGTTGCTGTTGCAATTATAAATGGGATTTTTTCTTAATTTCTTTCTGATAGTTTATTAAATGTAGAAAATGTTTTTCTGTATATTAAATTTATATTTGACACCTTGACTGGAGTTTTTAGCGCGCGCGTGTGCTCATGAATGCCATCTTTAGGGTTTCTATATAGGTATCATTTCACCTGCAAATAGTGAATTTTACTATTCTATCCTATGGGATGACTTGTCTTTTTCTTCCCTAATTGCTATGGCTAGTACCTCCAATATTACATTGAATAAAAGTGAGACTGCACATCTTTGTCTTATTCCTGATCTTTACAGGAAGAGTTTTCTGCTTTTCATTGTTGAATATGCTAGCTGTTTGTCCTATTTTATTGTGTTAAGGTATGCTCCCTCTATACCAATTTTGTTGTTACTTTTTAAAGTTTTTATTTAAACTCTAGTTAGTTATACAGTGTGGTTTTAGTTTCAGCTATAGAATTTGGTGATTCATCACTAACATACGACACCCAATGCTGATCACAACAAATGCGCCCTTACTACCTACCACCCATTTAACCCATCCCCCCTTCTCCCCTACAGTAACCCAAAGTTTCTTCTCTCTAGTTCAGAATCTGTTTTCTGGTTTGACCTCTCTCCTCTTCTCCCTCCCTTCCCATATGTTCATCTCTTTTGTTTCTTAAATTCCACACGTGAGTGAAATCATATGGTATTTGTCTTTCTCTGATTGTCTTCACTTAGCATAATACTCTCTGGCTCCATACATGTTCTTGCAAATGGCAAGATTTTGTTCTTTTATGTGGTTGAGTAATATACCATTGTGTATACATGCCACATCTTTCTGTATTCATCAGCTGATGGACATTTGGGCTCTTACCGTAATTTGGCTATTGCAGACAATGCTGCTATAAACAGTGGGTGCATTTAGCCCTTCAAATCCGTATTTTTGTATCCTTTGGGTAAATACCTAGCAGTGCAATTGCTGGATTATAGGGCAGTTCTGTTTTTCACTTTTTTGAGAAACTTAGGTACTATCTTCCCGATGGACTGCATCAGTTTGTATTCCCACCAGGAGTAAAAGAGGGTTCCCCTTTCTCCACGTCCTCACCAACATCTGTTGTTTCCTCTGTTGTTAATTTTAGCCATTCTAACAACGGTGAGATGGTTTTGTGGTTTTGATTTGTAGCTCCCTGATGATGAGTGATGTTGAGCCTCTTGTCATGTGTATGTTAGGCATCTGGATGTCTTCTTTGGAAAAATATCTGTTAATGTCTTCTGCCCATTTTTAACTGTGTTACGTATATAATTTTTTTTTTTTTTTTTAAGTGCCTTTGCTTGGTTTGGTTTCCGGATAATGCTGTCCTCCTAAAATTACTTTGAAAGCATTTATCCTCTATAAACATGGAATAACTTATGAAGGATAGATGTTAACTCTTCTTTAAACGTTTGTTAGAATTCAGGTATTTCTACATTATTCAGTCTTGGCAGACTGTCGGTTTCTAGAAACTTCACCATTTCTTCTAGACTGTGCAGTTTGTGTAATTATTTATAGCAAGTACTTATGATTTTTTTTTATATTCCTGTGGTATTAGTTGCAACTTCCCTTTTAATTCTGATTTTATTTGAGCTCTCTTTTTTTCTTGCTTTGTCTGGGTAAAAGCCTACCTTTATTTGTTTTTTTGTTTTTGTTTTTATTTTTTTTCAAAGACCAGCCATAAGTTCATTGATCTCTTGTCTGTCTTTCTGTCTGTCTTTCTGTCTGTCTTTCTGTCTGTCTGTCTGTCTGTCTTTCTGTCTGTCTGTCTGTCTGTCTGTCTGTCTGTCTTTCTGTCTGTCTTTCTGTCTGTCTGTCTGTCTGTCTGTCTTAATTTCTTTCTTTCTTTCATCATTTACTTATGATTTTTATTTCCTTCTAATTTGGGGCTTTATTTTACTTTTTATAGTTCCTTTAGATACAACATTAAATTGAGATTTTGTTTTGTTTTCTTGAGGTAAGCCTCTATTGCTATGTACTTCCCTATTAGAACTGTTTTTGCTGCATCCCATAAATTTCTGGAATGTGTGTTTCTGTTTTAATTTGTCTCTGGTATTTTATTTATATGTTTTGATGTCTTTATTGACTAATTGGTTGTGCAGGTTTGTGCTTGCCTATTGGTGCAAAGCAGTGGCTGTGGGGCTGTGGTGTGTAGATTTTCCCTAGCCCAGTTGTCTGGAGTGGCAGCAGTATTTGGGGCTCTCCCCCTGGCCTGGTTGGTTGGGGTCTGTCACCTATCCACTGTGGCTAAGGTAGTGGTTGGGGCTTTACCCTGAGTCTGTCTGAGTAGCCATGTTTGGTGCTGCAGCTGTGGCAGTGAATGGGGGCTCTCCCTCCCAGCCCAGCTCACTGACCTACCTCAGTAGCTGTCTCTGGTATGAGAGTTGGCAAGATTCTCAGCAGGTCATGCCCACCAACATTAGCAGGTTAAAGTAAGCATTCAAAGATGGCACCCACTAGCATCAGCAATACCAAAGTAGAATGTGATTGTAAAACTGGTACTCAACAGTATCTTCCCCAGAGGGTATCTCAGCAGTTTCTTGTCTCTCTGACAGACCTCTTAGGACTAAGAGGTCTCCATCACCTGTGATCCAGGTTCTTTTACCACTAGTGTTTTATCACTGGGTCCTTGGGCAAGTGAGACTGAATGTGAAAATTTTGATATTGGAGTATCTATTCCAATCTATATAGCTCTATGGATTTTCTTGACATAATTCCTCTTAGTTCTCAAAGTCTGGCGTTGGGGGTCTCCTCTCCACTGTGTCTGATCTATGGGGTAGAGTGCCTGATGTGGACCTCCAGCCCATTGCTCCTCAGGGAAAAGTTTTGTGGGATTTTTTTTTTTTTTTTTTAATACAATTGACACACAATCTTACATTAATTGCAGGTGTGCAACTTAATTTGACAAGGTTATGCATTATGCTGTTATATTCATCACAAGTGTAGCAACCATCTTTCTTGTTACATTGTCATTACAGTATTGACTATTCCCTAGGCTATGCCTTTCATTCTGTGACTTACTTATTCCATTACTGGAAGCCTGTATTTCCTTCTTCCTTCAACCATCTTCCCCACCTCCACTCCTCTGGCAACTAACAATTTGTTCTCTTTATGTATAGTTTTGGTTCTGCTTTTTGTTTAACTTTTGTGATTGTCTTCTAGATTCCACTTATGAATAGAGTCATATGGCATTTTTCTTTCCTGGTCTGACTTACTTCATTTAGCATAATGTCTTCTAGGTACACCCTTGTTGTCTCAAATGGCACGGTCCCATATTTTTTATGGCTGCATAATATTCCTGTGTGTGTATGTATCCATTTGTCTACTGACATTTACTTATGTTGCTTCCATATATTGCCTATTATAGATAACACTACTATAAACTTAGGGGTACACCTATCATTTTGAATTAGTGTTTTCATTTTCTTTGGGTAAATACCCTATAGTGGAATTTTTGGATCAAAAGGTAGTTTTATTTTTAATTCTTTGAGGAACATGTTTTTCAGTGACAGTATACCAATTTATATGTCCACCAATAATGCATAATAGTTCTTTGTCTCCACATCCTCACCAACACTTGTTATTTCTTGTCATTTTTATTTTATTCCTTTTATTTGGTGTAAGG